>NC_041396.2:8244222-8269432 GCF_900747795.2 Erpetoichthys calabaricus | reverse complement strand
GAAGAATGTGAAGAAGTCCGATTACCTTCTTAAGATAATGTAAGACCCTCAATTCTCATCAGAAAACAGTTGTTTCATTTTTAGAGTGAAACGTACTGCCTGTAAGATTTTGAAGTAAGAAAAGCAGAAAAAAAATTTGAAATGTGAACCAATGACTAATAGAGACAAAGTAAAGATATTTGTGAAACATGAAACAACAAACTGAAAAGAACTAAAGTTGATGTTAACTCTGAGAATGACTTGGGCTCAGAATTTTATGTAACTATGGTGTCACACACATACGCCTTGGAGACAGCTTCAATGCTCTGGTGGTGGTAATTCCTCTCCGATCTGAAGTTTGGTGCTGTTTTCTTGCATCTCTTTTCTTCTTCCCTCTACAGAAAAAATGATTGACAACCCTACCACCTCTGACATCACTTCTGGTGTCTGTCCACCTGGACCTGCCTCTTCTTGCCTGGCCTGTACTTAATCGTAAGTGTCGCCATATTGGATCAGTCACTCTTGACACTCGTGTCTTTGAAGGCATTTTTTTCCTTCTTAATGTGTATATACTTCACGTTAGTTTTTCATTTATATGTGGTTTGCCTGCAGGTGCCTCAACTCTTTATGCTTGTTGGGATTGTCATTACAACAGTTAAGCCTGTGTCAGACTCAGGGTAACATGTAATGATGCACTTTACATTGTTAAGCCCAAATAACTCAAGGGACAGTATTCTGCTGTCATCTAGTGGATGAAATAACATCATGGTACAAAAAATAATTTTTCTATACATTCTACCACTTCATGGTAACTCTTTTGTAATTCTTCAATATTCATGACTGGAGCAGAGCCTTCATCCAAAAACACAATGGCAAATGAAAAGCCCTACAGCATATTTTAGAACAAACTGAAACTGAACCATTGCTAGAATTGTACAGAAGTGACGATGATGTGAATTGATCACCAGACATTGACATGGATAATGAAACTAACACCTGTCTGGTAGATCCCATCCTGCCTTGTTTCGGTGGTGTTCGTGTTTGGAGTCTACTTCTTACAACTGCAGACAATCCTGCTGAGTCTCTTGTCCATTTATGAGTAACCCCACTATCAAGATGCCTGTAGATCATGATTATCAGGACTATTTATGATTTGTCGATGACAGTTTGGTGGACAAAATAGATGCTGAAATAAACCGGTATACTGAGCAGTGTCGGAAAAGTCACAGTAAACCATTTGCTTGTCACAGTCGCAGACAGACTGTCTTTGCAGATGATATGTGAGTGTTTTTCAATCTCCTGATACAGCAGTTCATAGTGAGAAAGCCAGTCCAGAGATGGTGCTGGTCCACTAACTAATTGATACCCATCTTTGATGAAGTTAAGAGTGAATATCGTTTATCACTCGTTACGAAATACCTACATTTCACTAGTCATGATGACTATGATGAAGTTAATCATCCAGATGCAAAGCTGTACATACTGTGGGATGTGTATGAGGTGATCATCAAAAATATGCAGAAGAGTTATGTTCCCGATTGTGACTTAAGTATTGACAAAACACTTATGAGTTTCAATGGAAGGCTGTCTAGGAAACAGAACATCACATTAGAATAATCTGGACGAGAACAGGCCATTCAGCCCAATAAAGCTCACCAGTTCTATCCACTGAATTCTTTCAAAATAACATCATGTGAAGTTTTGAAGGTCCTTAAAATCCTACTGTCAACCTCACTGCTGCACACTACTTATTCAATGTATCTGTGGTTCGCCATGTGAAGAAAAACATCTTAATGTTTGTGCAAAATTTACCATTAACAAATTTCCAACTTGTGCACCCATGTTTTTGATGAACCCATTCTAAAGTCACAGTCTCAATCGTTTGGACTAATTCCCTTCATAATGTAAAAAATTCAATCATGTCTCCTCTTCATCTCCTTGTGCTTCAAATGAAAAGGCTCAGCTCTGTTTAATCTTTCCTTATCCTTTGTAGTCCTGGAATCATCCTAGTTGCTCTTCTCTGGACTTTTTCCAGCGCTGCTATGCTATCACTTGATCAACTTCCTTTTGCTGTTTATACCACTGCTTAAGACAATAAATAGTAAATTTTTCCAGGCTTCCACTTCACATTCACTGAAATTCTTTTTTTCATGTGCTTTTGCCATTGTCTTTTAACCAAACACTGAATAGCGAAGGTGATACTGTCAGGCACAGGCAACATAAAAATATTACAAAATAAATCTTTTGACGTTTGCTTGAACAGTGCCTATGTGAGTTAGCAACTGTTACTAAACAAATTTCACAAAGGAGGTGCACTAAATCTGAAAAAAGTACCTCAGTGGACATGTGACTTATCTCTTCTACTGCGATTCTGTTAACAGTTTGGCATTCACGTGTTTCTGTTACACATGATAACATTTTTTGTAGAAAATAAAAGTCAAACTTTTTTGCCCATTGTTGTCACACTAGGGAGGTTACCCAAAGATGATTGGGACACAGACAGAGCAAACACAATGACAGACTCATATGGTACTTTCACAATCAGTGCCTTACCTTTAATGTTATTTACATGGTATTCCAAGCACTGTAAGAGAAGTCAAGCATTAAAATGATATACTCTGAAAAAGAAATGACCAACATTCTGCTAAAGAATAAGATAAACACAAATTAATCAAAGATATCTCACTTAAACATTTATATTTCAGGTGGACTCAAAGAAGGAGACCCAGGAAATTCATCAACCACAAATACTACTACTAATAATAATAAGAAGAAGAATAAGAAAAAAGAACAATTCTTTATATTTACATAGCACTTTCCTCATTATTCAACTTTACATAGTGAGTGGGGAGCTACAACTACCACCAATGTGTAGCATCCACCGGGATGGTAGAACAGCAGCCATTTTTGTAGCAGTATGCTCATCACACATTAACTGTAACGTGGTGAAGGGGTGAGAGATACTTAGCCAATTAGAGACAGGGGATGATGAAGGGACCAGATTTTCTAGGCCATGGTGGGCAATTTAGCCTGGACATTGTGATACACCCTGCTCTTTACGAAGGATCTGTTATGAGCACAGAGAGTCAGGACCTCGATTTTATGTCTCAGCTGTCATTTTTACAGCATTGGACAAATCATCGCTGCTATCACTGACTGCAGAAGCTCACAGTTTTGTATTTTCTGTTGGCTTCTTCAAAGAGAAACTCATATCCTCTGTGTGTCCTGATAATTATACACACAGATATTATACTATTTCTGCCTTGCACCCCACATACTTTTTGAACTGTATTGTATTATCTTTTCTTAGCACTGTAATTTTGCAGTTTAGTGCAGAATAACAAAACTGCTCAGTTATGCCGTAATGACATTGAACTGAATTTAAAACAGAGCTATTGGGCCATGGGTGGGACCAGAGAAAGAATTTAGTCAAGAAAAAGCAAAAGAAGAAGACTTGGGACGGGAAAGAAAAGGGTAAGTTTAAGATAAGAGTGGGAACACTGAATATTTAGACAGTGACTGGAATGAGAAAGACATTTGGCAGATTTGATGGTGTGACGAATTGCTCACATGGGCCAGTATAATGCAAGAACAGGGGGAGACAACGTATTAAGAATATATGTTCCCCCAATTTGCTTGGTACCAGGATCACTGGGAGATGCTTCTTGTATAGACAGCCGCAAGGCATATTGGGAACTGCAATCAAGTGGAGAAGCCTTTCTGTGTTCTGTGGGGCCACCAGGGAATCCTACTGGGATATATGACCTAAAAATGCTTCCAACAGGTTCTGTCCTGGCGCTGGAAGTACTTCCATGTCTAAGATGAAAGGAGCAGCTCAACCTCATCCTAGCAAGTCAGAGATGGGTGTGGAGGATGGACAAAGCTCACCTGAGAGGTGTGCAGGATTGTGAAGAAGCTTTAAATTGTTGTACAGTGGAGCAAATGAGCAAGGAAAAAATGTTTCAGGTCTAGTAGTATCCAACTAAAAGATAGTCTTGTGTGCATGAATAGGAGAATCGATAGGATGAGGCCTTGGTGAGACTGTAGTTCATGTAATTTGTGCATATACTCCTCAAGTGGGCAGTGAGGAAGAGAAGAAGGATATTTTCTGGGCACAAATGGATGAAGAGCTTAGCACAGTACAAAAGGAGGAAAAGGTGATTGTTGGTGGTGATCTAAGTAGGCTTGTTGGTAACAGTAGAGAGATGTTGAAGAGTAGACATGGACTGTGGAAAGTAGGGGAGAGAAATGGGGAAGGGGAACGGATAGTAGCTTTTGCCATGGCATCTTATTTGGTAATAGTTAACACATTCTTTGAAAACAAACTAAATCAACTTGTGAAAGCTGATTTTGGAAAAACAAATAGACTTTCTAAGGTGTAGAAGATGTGTAAAGTCATAAATGATAAATGTGTGACAGTGCAGCATAAAGTGGTGGTGATGGATTGGAACATCAGAATCAGCAGGAGAGCAAAACCAGAGCAAACAACACCATGGATAAAGTGGTGGAGATTTAAAGATCAAGAAGCTTATGAACAGATTGAAAGAGAAAGAGAATATGTGGAGGAATGGTGGAAGACGATTTTCAAAGTGTGCAAGATATGATAAAGGCTAAGAAGGAGGCATATAAAACATGGTACCAATCAGGGAGGGTGGAAGATAAAGAAATGTATTGGTATACAAACAAGGAAGCAAAGAAGGCAGTGGCCTGGGGACAGGTTTGGAGAAGGTGTATGAAAAATTGGAGACAAAAGAGGGGCAAAGAGAAGGACCTTTAGAATAGTGAAGATGAGGAACAACGCTGGGAAGGATTTTAGTCAGATAAAGCAGATAAAATATGGTGCGGTCTTAAATGAGAACGATAGGATGAAAAATAGCTGGAAGAGGTACTGTGAAAAGAAGAAGAATGAAGACAATCAAATTGTGGTATTTGGGGTTGGAGTCTCAAATGAAGTACCAGTACCAAGAATAAGGTGGGCAGAAGTAAAGGAGGCACTAAAAAGAATGGAAAATGGAAAGCAACAGGACTGGATGAAATGCCAGCAGAAATGTGGAAGAGGTTAGGAGAAAAAGGACTAGATGTGTTGTGGAATATAATGTAGAAGATCTGAAAAGGAGAGAATATCAGAGGAGTGTACGAACAGCGTGACTGTACCCATGTATAAGGAGAAGGAGATATTCAGGATTTTAGAAAATATAGAGGGATAAAGCTAATGCCACATACAACGAAAATTTGGGAAAGGGTTAAAGAGAGAAGGCTTAGGGGTGAGACCTCAATAGAGGAGGAGCATGTGGTTTTATGCCAGGGTGAGGAACAACTAATGTCTTTGCATTGAGAAGCTCATAGAGAAGCATGGAAACACATGAAGGTTTGCATATGAAGTTTATTGATTTGGAGAAGGTGCCATGGCAAGAGGTGTGGTGGTGCATGAAAAGCAAAGGAGTACCAGAGAAGTATGTGAGGACTGGGCAGTTAAGGGAGCACAGAAGGAGAAGACATTAGAAGTGGCAGAAATGAGATTGTTGAGATGTTTATGTGGAGTTACAAAGAAGGACAGAATAAGAAATTAGATAATCTGTGGTTACAACAAACATGGGAGACATATCTACGAAAGTATAAGAAAGATGGCTGAAGTGGTATGGACATGTGATGCGGAGAGACAATGAATACGTGGGCAAAAGAGAGATGGGAATGGAAAAGAAAATGAGGGTTGCCGAAGTGGAGGAGGATGGATAAAGTAAAAGAAAATCTGAAGGAACAGAGTCTGACTAAGGAGGAGATGCAGGCCTAAGCTGTATGGAGAAAGTTGATCAAGCACACCAACCACACAAAGAAGTAGGAAAAGATGAAGAGGATGAAGAAGACAGAAAATAAGGAGAAATCATAACAAGTTTTGCATTATTGGAGAACAGACATTACAAATGGCCTATATGGGGTGCCACATTTTCAGCTGACAGACAGGTCAACAACTGAATCCTGAAACTTTTGTCAAGATGGACAGGAGTGAAGTGTATTATGGGAAAGCTGAAAGGCAAAGCAGGAACTTAGAATGTTTTGTACAGGCAGTCTGTTTGCAGCTTATTGCAGTTTTTAATTCTCATTCAACATTCCTGTGTTTTGAGAATCTTCTAGCAGAAGAAAGCCTGATGCTCACTCTTGGTGAGAAGTGGGGAGAGGCTGCCCGTTATTAGAACATTTATCAAAAAGAGTCTCAGTTTAGTTTTGAGATTAGTTTTAGTTCAACTACTGCTTTGCTGCAAAGTGAAGTGTTTGCTTGTGGCGTTCCTGAAACTGTGAGAGGAGTCGCAGACATTAAAATGGAGACTGCTCTCTGGCGTTTGCCATTGCCTTTTAACAAAACACTGAATGGAAGGGGCTATTTACGTTAATTTGCATATTCAAATATGCAAAATTTGGGGAGGAGTTGGAGGGTTATGGGCACTTGCATGTTTGTTAAAATCTTTATTAGTTGAGATTTATAATGGGGAAGTGCATAGAACTTTGCTTACTCACAGTTTCATGTATCTGAATTTTTTTGTGCATTCGCACATTTCTAGTGTTGTCCACATGCCTTCTTTAATTGTGAGTTCTACTGAAGGCATTATACATGACCATGTAGAGAAAGTGTTGTCATTTCTATATGATGTGACCGAAATGTATGCATACACTCTAACATGATAGTCTCTGATGTGCACTTTAATCACGTCTGATTTGTTTGATTTGCAATTTTAAACTGTGGATCAGAGGGGGAAATCAAAGAAAAATGTGTCTTTGTCCCAAACATTATGCAGAGCACTGAATAAACAAGCAGAACAAATCATATTGAATAACGAGGTAAAGTTCAAATTTGAATTAGGTTCATATTTCATAATGTATGAAAACTTACTAGGAAAGCACATTCCACTCGGAGCTCCCTGAAAGAGAAAAACATTTGACTGATCAGAAAGGTAAAGCATTGGACTTCAGTTTTCTATATCAATGATATCTTCACACGAAAAATGAAATAAATTAAAAATAAAGAATCCCTAATGGGCACTCAGATGACTGAGAGATGTTCACATCTGTAAGAGAGCAGCTACTCCATGGTTGGTGTCACTGCATTTTAAAAGCCTATGGTGATCAATTAGCTGGCATTTTTGCGTACATTTTGTAGACCTCACTGACAGAATGGATGTCTCCACCTGCTCCATAAAGACAACAATTTCCCCTTTCCAAAAGAAAAAACAATGAAATTCCTGGAGAAGCTGACATATTGAAAATTAAATGATATGTAGACCTCTTAAATATTATCAACACCAAGTCAATACATTACCTTTCTACAGTGGATTCAGAAAGAATTCAGACCCCTTCACTTTTTTCACATTTTGCTATTTTGAAGCCTTGTGCTAAAATCATCTAAATTAATTTTTTATTCATCAAGCAACACCCAATACCCCAGAATGACTAATAATAAAAAAAAAAAAACATTTTTGCCAGTCTCTCGAGAGCCCTGATCAGAGCCTTCATTGACTCAGTGAAGATCACAGTATCGTCAGTTATGTCAAGATCAGTGAATCTTTCTTCACTAACAGATGTCCCACAGCCGCTGGACCCCACGACCTTGCCCAATACCCAGTCCATGTAAGCATTGAACAGAGTAGGAGCAGAACACACCGCTGATGAACCCCAGAATCAACTGGGAAAAATAGAGAGGTTCTGCCTCCATTTTTGCAAAGCACTCACAGTACCAGTGTATAGGCCGGCCATGATATCCAGCAACCTTGAGGGGATCCCGTGAACCCTCAGGATGTCCCACTATTATTAATATTATTACTATTACATAATAAAAACATACTTTTTATTTGAGTCTGTAACACCCAGTGTAAAGTTTTGCTACCTGTAAAAGATATCGCTTAAGGGATATAAGCAGACACACAGACGCTGGTGATTCACGTCTTCTTGGTATCTTCTTGTCACTTGAAATTTTTGTTATTCACTTCTTGAATAAAATCACACTTGTTTTGTTATACCTTTGCGAAAGTGTTTATTTTATATTCCAGTAGCCACTTGAATGACATCGAATCAGTCTCTGCCTCTCTCTCGCATGAGCACACACATCCATGCATGAAAATGTCACTATTTGAAAACACTATGCCATTTAAACACGAGTTGTCACTTGAACATGTTTTGTTTTTTCGATCTTGCCTGTACTCCACATTATGGTGTATGGTACGGGGAATGCAGACAGACTTCTTCTTTTTGTGCGCATACACTGTCAGCATGGCACTGCCTGATCTAAACACTAGTGTGAAGAATTGCTTGTGTACTAAAATGACTGCAGGTGGTAGTTCCTGTCCCATTTTATTTATGGTGCCAAGCAGAACTGTGTTGCGGTGCAGCATTCAATTAGCCAGAGAAAGTGATGTGAAGAAGTTATCTGTTGTTATCGCTCTGCCTTTGTCCAGAAACGACTCCATAAGCTTTATGATCACAGTCTTGGAAAGTCTTTCTGCAATGGGACGACTGGAATGTTTTTCTAACTAAGAAGAGGCATTTCACGTGTACTTTGTCTCCAAATCTGACGCAATCCAAAATTTACACCAAACTTGTCAGGCTTGGTTGAGATGTATTGTAAGAAAGGACAACGGACCTTGGTTGGAACAGTTGCTCATCAACAGTAATATGTTGCCCTGGGTTGTAACTCAAAGCACAGTTCTGAACAAAATGTTTCCAGATGCAGATGTTGTTTTTCACACGTTGTACACGGGTGTCTTTGTTGTCAAGGCGCAAATGCCGCATGATAGTCTGACAGCGGTCACGGGGCCTTGTATCTTTGATTGCCATTACAACAAATAGCTCTGAACAGGCATCAACCACAGCACCAACTGTGGTCATCACTGCTCTTGTGAAAAGAATGGAGATAAACGCCATCAATTCAGAGAGGGAGAGTCAAGTTCATTGCACCACATGAATGTCACTGACAGAATAAAACTGAAAAAAACAAAAAAATGCTAACTTCTTAAAGTAGCCAAAATGTACACCTTGTGTTACAGACTCAAATCAAATGTATGTTTTTATTATATTATAGTAATAATAATAGCAGCTCACTACTCAAAATGAGGAACACCCAGACTCAAACCTGCAACCTTTTGGTTATAATGCAGCAATTCTTACCTCTGCAACATCCAAGGAGACATGTCAACTTTCTGTGGATGGACATTTTAGCTTGGGCTTTTAACTCATTGACAGCAAAATGGAAATTGAATGTTTTCTTTTTCTTTGGTTATATTCTTGAATAAAAGCACACTTGTTTTGTTATATCCATCCATTATCCAACCCGCTTTATCCTTACTACAGGGTCATGGGTGTCTGCTGGAGCAAATCCCAGTCAATACAGGGCGCAAGGCAGGGAACAAATCCTGGGCAGGGCGCCAGCCCACCGTAGTGTTTTGTCATACCAATTGTGAAAGTCTTTATTTGATATTTGCACTAAAATCTTCATACATTATACACTTCACGTCATTATTACTATAACATGGAAAAAGTTTCTGTTTTAGTTATGTGTTCAACATTTCTTGCCTCACATTTCCAGTCATCCAACATTTACGTAGATCATTGTAGAAACCAAACACACATGAAAGGTATGTATTTGAAATAACTATATATTATATACCCTACCAGTAAACCCCGATTCTCTAAAGAATCGCAAATCCAAGAATGGCAATTACTTTCTGTTCCCTCCAATCTTTGTAGGGATGTAAGATCATGGAGGGTGGGAGCGTCCTGGGAAAGTTTTCATTTAATGAAAGAAATATATTTGTAGTAAAGCTGTTTCTTTTTGGAACCATGACTCGTTTGGTTCTGATGTTTCAGAAGCGCATTGTAGGCGCCTTCGTTCATTGTTTTTATCCATGAAGTCTCATTTTTGTTTTTCTATGAGTGTGTTGTTAGCTAGAAGTTGTTTGCTGTTAGGAATCATAATTGAACCGCTGACCGCAGGCACTGTGGAGTAGCTGACTGCTGGCACTGTCAGTAGTCACCACTACCTCAAGTTTAAATACATACACATATATAGATAGACGCTGCATTCACTGTGTTTCCCAGTAGACACGATACGTGAGCCTTACTGCGAGTGGCAAAAGTGCCATTTAAACTAATACAGTTAGACGTGGAAACCGGGTTTTCTGATGAAAAAACAATAACGTTTAAAACAGTATCGTTTACATACAACAGATTTTGGCGAATCGTTTAAATGCAATTATTAATATCCATTTATACACTAATAATGGCAATTATTAAATAATTATAATTATTATTATTATTAACCATTCCTCCCATATAAGTAACATATCGGGGACTGCCTTCACACTCCTCTCGCTCACTCAGATCTTGTAATTTGATGAGTATTCAGTCTGGCAATATGGTGCAGCCTTAGTTTGTGGAAGACAGACACAACTAAAGACATGAGCATAAAATGATGGCTGTCAATTTCAAACTGTGTTCCCTCAGTGTGCTCCTTGAGAAAAAACATCATCAAGTTTGAGACATGTTAACAGGTAACAACAATCTACATAGTGACTAAATACGTTTAGCCAAAATGTTGTTTGGAGGCTAACTTGAGCACATAAATGCATAGCTTTGCTAGCTTAGCCTGGCTTAGCTAAAGTAAAGATTATAAAACGGGATTTTCTAACAGCCAAATATAACCAAAACAATTGTTCAGCCATACCTATGAAATGTAATCCCCCAAGATCTGGTTTGGAGCGTACAGTGGTTTGTACAATCCCAAGTAACACATTATTCATTACTTCACTCCTCCGCAGTGCCACTCAAAATATGGCGGCGACGTTGACGTACGATTCTGGTAGTCATGAGGCGTCTATTTATTCTATTTCAATGTTTAAATATGTCACCATGGCAACTTGTTGGCGTACACGCTTTACGTCAAGTTTAGTTTACAGGTTGTGTTGTGTTGTTTGGTCGCTACCTACTGAGTCTGGGAAGCCTCTGGGTTTGACTCTGGGGCGCTGAGTCACAGTGCGCGTACGCTTCGATGCATCTGTCTTCCTGCGTCCGTCATCCTGCGTCCGCCATCCTGCGTCCGTGCATATAAACAACTGTCGTTTAGTAATATAGATACAACTCAAGGCACCTCAGTCCAAAATAAACAGACTTGAGCTGGGAGATCTTCATCTGCGGCAGTGGAGGAGGATGGGATAGCATGCTGCTTGCTTCTTGTGTTGATTGACACTTTTACAAAACAAAGACGCAGAGGAAGAGGTGAAAAGGAATTTACATCCCGGCATTACAACTGTTTTCATAGGCTTTAGGGATTTTATTGTTGAAAAAGTTAAAGGAGCACTCTGAAAACACATCAGATCTCAATGGGAAAATAAAAATCCTGATGGCTATCTCTACTGCTATGGACTGATATGGTAATGTGTTAGGAATGAAAGAATGCCACATCGTTTGATGGAAATGAAAATTATCAACCTACAGAGGGCTGATTTCAAAGACACCCCAAAAATCAACGTGAAAAGATGATGTGACAGGCTTGTCCATTTTGCTGAAATTTCATTGCAACTCCAAATCATACTCAGTAGTTTGAATGACCCCCACTTGCTTGTATGCATACCTGACAACGTCGGGGGGGGGGGGGGGTTAATGCTCCTAATAAGATGACAGATGGTGTCCTGGGGGATCTCTTCCCAGATCTGGACCAGGGCATCACTGAGCGCCTGGACAGTCTGCGGCACCGGATGGACCGAAACATAATGACCCAGAGGTGCTCTATTGGATTGAGGTCAGGCGAGCGTGGGGGCCAGTCAATGGTATCAATTCCTTCATCCTCCAGGAACTGCCTGTATACTCTCGCCACATGAGGCCGGGCATTGTCGTGCACCAGGATGAACCAAGGACCCACTGCATCAGAATAAGGTCTGACAATGGGTCCAAGGATTTCATCCCGATACCTAATGGCAGTCAAGGTGCCGTTGTCTAGCTTGTACAGGTGTGTGCGTCCCTTCATGGATATGCCTCCCCAGACCATCTCTGAACCACCACCAGACCCGGTCATGCTGAACGATGTTATAGGCAGCATAATATTCTCCACGGCTTCTCCAGACCCTTTCACATGTGTCACATGTGGTCAAGGTGAACCTGCTCTCATTTGTGAAAAGCACAGGGTACCATTGGTGGACCTGTCAATTCTGGTATTCTATGGCAAATGCCAATCGAACTCCACGGTGCCAGACAGTGAGCACAGGGCTCACAAGAGGACGTCGGGCCCACAGGGCAACCTCATGAAGTCTGTTTCTGATTATTTTAATACCAGTGACCTGCTGGATGTCATTTTGTAGGGCTCCGGCAGTGCTCATCCCATTCCTCCGTGCCCAAAGGAGCAGATACTGGTCCTATTGATTGGTTAAGAACTTTCTATGACCCTGTCCAGCTCTCCTAGAGTAACTGCCTGTCTGTCTCCTGGAATCTCCTCCATGACCTTGAGACTGCGCTGGGAGACACAGCAAACCTTCTGGAAATGGCACGTATTGATGTGCCATCCTGGAGAGTTGGACTACCTGTGCAACCTCTCTATGGTCCAGGTATCATCTCATACTACCAGTAGTGACACTGACCAGTAAAATGCAAAATGAGTGAAGAAACAGTCAGGAAAGATGAGGAGGGAAAAATGTCAGTGACCTCCACCTGTTAAACCATTCCTGTTTTGGGGGTCGTCTCATTTTTGCCCCTCTAGTGCACCTATTGTTAATTTCATTAACACCAAAGCAGCTGAAACTGATTAACAACCCCCTCTGACTACTTAAATGACCAGATCAATAGCCCAGAAGTTTCATTGACTTGATGCCATACTTTGATTAAAAAGTGTTCCTTTAATTTTTTTGAGCATTCTACATTCACCCATTAAAGCTAACACCCCAGAGATCTTATTATCTTTATATGCAGTAAAAGCATTTGATATGGTTGAAAGGGACTATCTTTTCACCACTTTGCACAAATTTGGGTTCAGCCCAAACATATGTGCTTGGATCAAACTACTTTATACCAGTCCAGAAGCCTCAGTTCATATTAACAACATTATTTCAGAGTAGAATGTGGTACCCAACATGGTTTTTGATACCCACCTTTTTCCACCCTCTCAAATATACAATTGAGCTCCATATGTGCAATGCATTCAATCGTTCAACTTAAAATCTTTTATCAAGTGCATTTATCTCATTTCAAATTGTCCAAAATGTTCCCAGGGCAAGATTCAACCTGTGAACGATACCATATTGCTCCATCTTGCTTCTTGCTCTGGGCCACATGTTTTAGGTGTGTACCAAATTAACAAAATTTTGTGTAAAAATCTTTGGATGCCTATCAGACAGCCTTGGTGTCACAATCCCTCCTAACCCAATAACAGCTGTGTGTGGTGGGCTCACAGATGGGCTTACAGTGGAGAAGGACAAACAAGCAGTTATTGCCTTCACTACATTATTAGCACGTAGTCTTATCTTGCTCAACTGGAAGAATCCCACCCCACCACTCTTAAGTCAGTGGGTGACTGATGTTCTATGCTACTTGAAATTGGAAAAATTCTCACTTAAAGGATCTGTTCAAAACTTTTTAAAAATATGCCAGGATCTAATCAATAACATTTTAGAATAGGCTTCCATTTCAGGGAAAACGATACCCTCCCTTTCTTCCTCCTTTTATAGCGTAGCTTCAGTTGCTGGCTCTTCTCTCTTTCTTTTTGGTGGGGGTTGAATTTTGCTTTGATTTGTTAAGTTTGATGGAATGTCAGTTGTTTCTGATTAAAATCAATTAAAAAACATCTGCAGATGTTAAATGTACACAAGCACTGCTCTCCTGCTAACTCCATAGTTGTTTATACAGCATGTAAAATTGAAAATTTAAAAACATTTCATTCAATTAACTGCTATGTCTGAGAAGACTCTGCAATACTCATTTCAAGTTTAGAGTGAATGAGCTAAACTGACTAGAAATATGGAAAGAGTTGTCTAGTAGATTATTTAATAGTAGAATAATACTCACCGCAGCCACAACTGCAACAAGCATAGTGACGGTGGCGAGGAGGCAAACTGCTTTCACAGCGAACATGTTGATGATTGTTTCAGAGGATGAGTTCACAGGATCTCTAAATGCTTGGGTGTATTATGCACTTTTATATATTCAGACTATGCAAATACATCAATGATAAAATTAAAATGTGATCTCAATAATTTGCATTGGTGTGTAAGATGGGCACATGATGAAGCATTTGGCTCTTTATCAGTAATTCACAAAATCTGACTATTTGGACTATTTAGTTAGTCAGTCAGTCATTACCTAACTCGCTCTATCCTAACTACAGGGTCAAGGGAGTATGCTGGAGTCAATCCCAGCCAGCACAGGGTGCAAGGCAGGAACAAATCCCGAGCGGGGTGCCAGCCCACCACAGGGCACACACACAAACACACCCACACATCAAGCACATACTAGGGACAATTTAGGATCACCAGTGCACCTAACCTGCATGTCTTTGGACTGTGGGAGGAAACTGGAGCACCCGGAGAAAACACATGCAGACACGGGGAGAACATGCAAACTCCATGCAGGGAGGACCCGAGAAGTGAACCCAGGTTTCCTAACTGCCAGGCAGCAGCGCTACCACTGTACCACCGTACCGCCCTTGGACTATTTAAATCTTTATTACAGGAGTTTTACAAAAGAGTATAAATGATGCACTTTAAAGTGCAGAGACGACGTTTAGTTCTAAAACGATCAAGGCAAAGAACCTAAGAAAAAGTAAAATACAGTAAGTCAATAAATATAAATAAATCAGTTAGTATGAGCTCAGGATGTTACATTTTTCGAAAGTGCAGGTCTCAGACATACTGAAAAAAACAAAGATTGGGAAAGCAGTGGGCCTGACTGGAGTGGATGCCAAATATCATGACCTGAGCAGTGGCTGAAGTGGAATAAACATCTGGCAGCACTCCTTGTGGTGCATCATGTCCTGCTTGTGTGACCAGTACGGGGTGTTGTAGCACACACAGTGACACAAGTCCCAGATTCAAATGACAGGTTTATTATAAAAATTACCTTAACAAAAGGCTTCTTGGTAATAATAACCACACTACAAGCACAACTCTGTTCTTTCCTTTTTCTCCACTCGTCCCAGGTGAGCTTATTCCTCTTTCAGCTGACTCCACCTCACCAGGACGATGTCCACCAGGTAGTTTTATCTTAGACCTGGAAGTACTCTCAGGTCTATCACATTACATCGAGGAAGCCCCTTTCAGGTCAAGTGGAACCTCATCGTGATCTCCCTCCAGCATCTCCCCCTCGTGTCACCCGATGACAATAAAAAGGCTGCCTACCAGAACTGCAACTCCCATGCAGCTCAATGGGTGTTCGAACAGGAAGGACACTAGAGCAGTGGTTCTCAAACTCGGTCCTGAGGAGCCATGGTGGATGAAGGTTTTTATTGCAGCCAAATTCACAATTAGTGATAAAAATTGATTTATATTTATTTAGATGGTCTCTTTTGCCTTCTCTTATTCTGCCTTTAGAAAAGCACAGCAGTATGTGTTTTAAATTTATTAAGCATTTAGAAGTATTTCTACTTTTATGCTTACCTCTTGTTTGGTTATTTTTTGTGCAGTTTGAACCCTTCATTGTATCCTAATAATGATAATTATAAACAAACAGGGCTGACAGCCAGGTAAACAACACTGAATGATGAAAGGCATAATACACATAAATGTAATGTAAAATATGTAAATTACAGTCATGTTTGCATATTGCAATATATTTTCCAAAATGTAAAAGTTGACTTCTCAATATATTTTAAAATAGTAGGAGTATAGTAGTGTTGTCATTTCTACATGCTGTGACTGAAATGTTTGCAAATCCCTTTAAACGAAAGTCTGCAACATACCCTTCAATCACATGTGAATTGTCTGATTTGTAATTTTAAATTGTGGAGTTGAGGGGGAAATCAAATAAAAATGTTGTCTTTGCCCCAGACATTATGGAGAGCACTGTAGTTGCTGTTATTGCTTTTAATTAAAATAAATCTGACTAACAAGTAAAAGCTTACAACTGAATGCCTTTGTCTAATTGTTACTCGTGTTGTTGACAGGCCGGATAGTCTGTTCCTCTTCTAGCTGAGGTTCCTTGAGGGCACCTGAGGTGCTGAGGTGAAAGACCCTTCATATGCAGATCATATTATTTGATATCATCTACTGCTAAATTCTGCTCTGTACTTGTAATATTTTTATTTTACTGTTATAGTGTATTAAGGATTACTTGTGTTTTGTTCTGTGTATTGTATTGTATTGACCCCATTCTTTTTGACACCCACTGCCTACCTGGACAGGGGTCTCTCTTTGAAGTGCCTTTCCCAAGGTTTCTTCCATATTTTTCCCTGCAAGGGGAGTTTTTCCTTGTCTTCTTAGAGAGTCAAGGCTGGGGTGCTGTCAAGATGCAGGGCCTGTTAAAGCCCATTGCTGCACTTTTTGTGTGATTTTGGGCTATACAAAAATAAATTGTATTGTATTGTATATTCCTTCATATCCCACACTTAAAAAAGAACCTAAGAAGTCAGCTGGTCTCATTCATGTTAGGTGGACTGAGAATACCATCGAACTGTCTATTTTATAAATTTCAAATCAAACTCCATAAAAAGAAAAAGAACCTCATGTGTCACTCTGGATACCCATCATTAGAAAACCATCAGGGCAAAAATAGCCCAAAAACTCCACAGTTGTAAAGCAGCTTCATAGAAATGAAGAAGAATGAGGCCTTTTGGTTAAAGTTTTAACTCAGCAGCAATTGTAGCAAACAGAGCCAGGGCGACCATGGGGTGAACTGCAAGGGAGTTGAACATGATGTATAAGCACAGAGCACTGAAGTTTTAAAGATTATCATTTTTTTATTCTGTAGATAGCAACATGATGCAAAAATGTCAAGGGTGTGAGAGAAAGAATCAACTCCTGAATTTGCATCAGCTTACACTGTGGCTATTTCACAGAACATTCAAAGCTTTTATTTCAATATTACTCATGTTCATTGTGTCACCATAGACCTGAAGCGAGTTTTGTGAAGCCGCACCTTTTCATTTGTATTATTTTGCATTTAACTTGAAATTTTATTCAGGATCAATGTCTTAGACTATCTACATCAATTTTTATAATTACAGATCTACAGAGTTAGGTGAATCTCCCGGGATCACATCCTGAAGAACAAATGTGAAGTCAGTGGCCTTGTGGCTAGAAGTGTTCTGTCTTAGCCAGTACAGCCCAGAGCTCTTTAGTTAATCTGATGGAATCAAAAACCTTCATAAGGTGCAGACAGCTCCATATTTTGTTTTGATTTTTTTTATTTGATGTACATTATTAATTCCTATGGGGAAACTGTCTATTTGAATGAACTTTGGAGATCAGAGCACAGGGTAAGCCTTTGTACAGCACCCCTGGAGCAAATTTCAGGTTAAAGACCTTACTCAAGGGCCCAATGGAGTAGGATCTCTTCTGACAGTAACCAGATTTGAACTGGCAGCCTCCAGATACCAACACACATCCATAGCCTCAGCCTTAGCCTCCCTAACCCTAACCTTAAGTCCATGTCTTGGCACAATGAATAACATTATTAAGAAAGAAAGAAAGAAAGAAAGAAAGAAAGAAAGAAAGAAAGAAAGAAAGAAAGAAAGAAAGAAAGAAAGAAAGAAAGAAAGAAAGAAAGAAATGTGTAGTGGTTACATTTTTTAAAATGTTTGTGGTGATCTTGCGTGGAACATCTTCATTGAAGAAGAGAACGGTGGTGACTCAGACCACAGTGGTTACGAAGGACCCCCCCACCCCCACCCGAGCCCAACAATTATTACAATTACAATTTATTATCAACTGTATATTTTCAAATTGGGTACAAATAAAGTTCTATCTATCTATCTATCTATCTATCTATCTATCTATCTATCTATCTATCTATCTATCTATCTATCTCTATCTATCTATCTATCTATCTATCTATCTATCTATCTATCTATCTATCTATCTATCTATCTATCTATCTATCTATCCTGCTCAAAAAAATAAAGAAACACTTTCAAATCCGAGTATCTCATCAAGTCAATGAATCTTCTGGGCTATTAATCTAGACAGTTAAGTAGCAGAGGGGCTTGTTAATCAGTTTCAGCTGCTTTGGTGTTCATAAAATTAACAACAGCTGTACAAGAGGGGTAACAATGAGACAACCCCGAGAACAGGAGTGGTTTAACAGGTGGAAGCCCCTGACATTTCTCCCTGATTATCTGTTTTGTTACTCAATTTGCATTTGGCTATGGTCAGTGTCACTACTGGTAGTGTGATGACATACCTGGACCCTACAGAGGTGGCACAGGTAGTCCAGCTTCTCCAGGATGGCACATCAATACATGTCATTGCCAGAACGTTTGCTGTGTCTCCCAGCACAGTCTCAATGGCATGGAGGAGATTCCAGGAGACAGGCAGTTCCTGTAGGAGAGCTGGACAGGGCCGTAGAAGATCCTTAACCTATCAGTAGGAATGACCGGCATCTGCTCCTTTGGGCATGAAAATGACATCTAGTAGGTTGGCCACTGATGTGAATGTCTCTGAACAAACAATCAGAAATTGACTTCATGAGGGAAGCCTGATGGCCTGACGTCTTCTAGTGGGCCCTATGCTCACTGCCTGGCACCATGGAGCTCGATTGGCATTTGCCATAGAATCCCAGAACTGGCAGGTCCACCACTGGCGCTCTGTGCTTTTCACAGATGAGAGCAGGTTCACCCTGAGCACATGTGACAGATGTGAAAGGGTCTGGAGAAGCCGTGGAGAACGTTACTCTGCCTGTAACATCGTTCAGCATGACCGGTTTGGTGGTGGGTCAGTGATGGTATATCTGGGGAGGCATTTCCATGGAGGGACACACAGACCTCTATGGGCTAGATAATGGCACCTTGACTGCCATTAGGTATCGGGATGAAATCCTTGTGACCTATTGTCAGACCCTATGGTGGTGCAGTTGTTCCTGGGTTCCTCCTGGTGCACGACACTGCCCGGCGTCATGTGGCAAGAGTATATAGGCCGTTCCTAGAGAATGAAAGAATTGATACAATTGACTGCCCCCCATGCTATGCTCACCTGACCTAAATCCAACAGAACACCTCTGGGTGTGACATTATGTTTCAGTGCATGTGACACCACCAGGTTGCACCTCAGATTGCCCAGGACCTTAGTGATGCCCTGGTTCAGATCTGGGAGGAGGTCCCCCAGGACACCATCCATCGTCTCATTAGGAGCATGACCCCCTGATGTTGTCAGGCATGCATACAAGCACGTGGGGGTCATACAAACTACTGAGTAAGACATGGAGTTGCTGCAATGAAAATTGTGCCAAATGGACTAGCCTGCCGCATCATTTTTTCACTTTGATTTTCGTGGTGTCTTTGAATTCAGCCCTCTGTAGGTTGATCATTTTCATTTCCATCAAACAATGTGGCATCCTTTTGTTCCTAACACAATACCATATCAGTTCGTATCAGTAGAGATATCCAGCATGACTTTTCTTCCCATTGAGATATGATGTGTTTTCAAAGTATTCCTTTAATTTTTTGGAGCAGTTTATTTTGCTCTCTATGATTGTTGGTTGATTAGTACTGTCTGGGGTGGGTCTGGTTAGGTCATGGTGAATCTTTGTAAGTTTGGTATTTTTTTCTCTCTATATATATATTTTCTTTTATTCTTAGACCTTTTCCTCATACTGTACTTATTAATGGTGTTTTTTATTGCTAAGATATGGCTATGGCGGTTTCTGCCATAGTTGTGTCCAAAGGCAGGGTGCCTGGCTCGTTGCTGAAAACGTTTCATAATCTTTCCATCTGTCTTGGCGCAAAGTTCCTGGTAGACCTTCAGGTTTCGGCTGAAGTGTCTGTTGTGGCAGTAGGAAAAGTGATCGGTTACCTAAATGTCTTATACCAAACAACAATGGACAAATCAGTAGTAGTTTTTATAAGTGGTGAAACTTGTATTAATACATTTGTTGAAGAACAGGTTGTTATTATTGGTGCATTAGTTTCTGTACTGCAGCTATCAGCTAAGACAGTAATCACTTCAAATGTTCCACCTTTTTTAAAGAGCGATGCTTTGCTAAGAAGGAATTACGACGTTAATGGCAGATTATGTCAGATTTAGTTTTGATTGCACTTAGTTGTAAAATGAAGGAATTAAAATGTGGTTTTCTTTTGGAGACAAGTATTTATGATTCTAAAAAACATGAATGAAGATATCAACATAGCACCTACAGTATTTGTCACTTCTGAACCTCTCAAATGCTTTATCTGTGGCAGAACTGGACATAAGACAGCACAGTGCAAACATGAATCCATAGTGTTGGCGGGCGGTTCCGCTCCACTCAAGGAGAACAGTGAGACTGAGTATGAAAGAGAGCTGGACAATATGGAGCATAATGGGACTGAGCTTAAAGTCACTTTGTATGAAGCTGGTGCTGTGCGTGATCTGCCCCCAAGTATGTTGTCCAAAGACACTTTAGAGAAGAGCGCGAGTCTTAGTGATGAAGATGTGCTGGCTTAGGCCGATAATAATACGATACAGGAGTCTATAGACAGTTCAGGCGAATAAGGTAAGCAGAGAGCCTGTGATCAGTAACAGTGAGGAGATGACATCCCTAGTGAGAAAATAGCATACTAAAGTATATTGCTGATCGAAACATTTACAAAAGAAAAGACGCTGATGAGGAGAGGTGTGAAGGAATTTAAGGTGGCCCGGGATACCTAGTTTTTTTTCGTAGGCTTCAGGGATTCTAGTGTTAATAATGTAATATATTTTTTTAAGTGCATTTTTTTCAAACACACGTTAATTGTAATTTTGTACAGTTTAAAAAAGAACATTTCAATTGGAAATGCATTTTAGTGTACTTAACCTCCTTAGCGTTAGACCCAAGCGTCATTTGGGCTGTGAAACAGTGTTAAAACCATTATTCTCGAGATTCACTCAGGCAATGGTGAAGATGTGTCTTGTGTAAAACCTGAAGATTACTCGGGCCATGAAAGTGCCAACAATGTTAGTGCTGAGCACCTTAAGTAAGCGTCGGGCCCAAGTGTTTCCCTGGCAATGGTGTAAACGTGTCTTCTAGCCTCATAATGGCATCTCATAAGAAATGCTCCTCATCAGCAGTGATGATGCGGCGTGTCTGTCTTCAGACAGTGAAACTGAAACGGATTCTGGTGAGTCCTTGTGCAGCGTGTTGCTCACATTATTATTATTACTATTATTATTATTATTATGATTTCTACACTTCTGACTCTGTAGTTTTAGTGTTTGGAGCATTTTACAGTAGAAAGTTGAAATTTAATAAGCAATAAAATGCAATGCTTTTTTACCTGTTTTTTTGAAAAGAAAAAAAAAGTAAAGCTAAGCAGGTTAAGCATACTGGAACTTGAGTATACCTGTTTGAAAGTGCAGTTTGGTATATTTTTTGTGTTCTTTAAAACAGTATATTATAAATTTGAGTTTGCTTTAGTGTACTTATACATAGTAGAATTTAAGGATACATGTTCACAAGTTCAGTTTTGGTGTATTTTTTCTATCCTACTATATAAAACCCTACACTTACATGCCTGATGTACACATGGAGCACACACAAATTGATAGATAGATAGATAGATAGATAGATAGATAGATAGATAGATAGATAGATAGATAGATAGATAGATAGATAGATAGATAGATAGATAGATAGATAGATAGATAGATAGATAGATACTTTATTAATCCCAATGGGAAATTCACAATTGAGGATAAAAGTCGGTCACCTTAAAAGGCGGGTACTTTAATAACTGATGAGAGTTTTTGTTTAGCATACTTGAGCTTACTTGAACCTAAATACGCTTGTTGACAAGCACAGTTTGGTGTATTTTTTGTGTTCTTTAAAACAGTATATTATAAATTTGAGTTTGCTTTAGTGTACTTATGCATAGTAGAATTTAAGGATACATGTTCACAAGTTCAGTTTTGGTGTATTTTTTCTATACTTTAATAACTGATGAGAGTTTTCTTTAGCATACTTGAGCTTATTTGAACTTAAATACGCTTGTTGACAAGCACAGTTTGGTGTATTTTTTGTATACTTTAAAATAATATAAATGGAAATTGGCTTTACTGTACTTAAGCATACTTGTTTACAAGTAAAGTGTATTGTATATTATGTATAGAATTTTGAACACACTTTATTTTAAATATGTCAAGGTATATTTAGGAAGAATTATACCATTTATTAAGAATTATACCAGTTTCATTTTTTATGATAGTTTTAAAGATTCTTTTAAAAATAAAAATGTTAAAGAAAATTTTTTTAAAAGTTAATAAAATATGCTTCTAATAAATTAACTTCTTCAAATAAATTATTATAAATTGCGTACTGTGTATATTGCTCCAACAAAACAAAAGAAACAAATCAGATCACCCTCTGATTATATTTTATTTTATATCACTGCACAGTTTATTTACCAAATAGTCTTCTGTATTTTGTGGATTTTGGTGTTGCTGGCTCAGACATGTGTAAAGTTAAGTATTTCTTCAAACTTCAGTTCAATGCCATGACTGACTGTACAAAATTCAAAATCCATCTTTGGTATGAGTGGACAGTGCACACGGTGAAAGCATTGACCACTCAGCTACAAAAGGAGATATTGGACCAGTCAAAGTCCTCCTTTCCATTTGAGAATCTATGGATGTTGGATGCACATTTTAGCAGGTGTAAGGCAAGCGTTAAGGTCATTCAGAATTATAAAGGTGCTATTTTCTATTGTTCTGACAAAAGTGTAAATTAGACAAATCCTGGTTATTGCAGAGAAAGGTGACGGATATTTGTGACAAATCAAGACAGTGATGATGGGTGGATCAAAATTTAAAATCCTACCCACAAGGAACCAAGTAAAACAGTTGCAGCGAAGGTCTTGCTTTTTGGACATTTGTTTGTTTTTTTTTTTCTTTTTTTAAAGGAACTAAAATTTGTTCTTACTCATAAATTAATATATGTAAAATAATATTGATAGTAACGAACACTGTATTACATTTCTATTGACTAGCTACCTACTTTACGTTTACACGCTATGCAGTTTGAAATCTTTTGTGCTATCGTTGTACCAAACGACTGTGTCCAACTACTCTTAAACCATTACTGTTTCTGAACGTGTTTCTTTAACTAGTTCATTTCATAACATGAACCAGATTAGCACAATTTTATCCACTCTTTTAAGCCTTAAAATATTCATATTGTGAGCCCTTTATAACTGTCAGAGAGAATGTTAAGCTTCTTTTGCTTCAAAGATTATTAAGGTTATTTTTGGTGAGGAAAGGAGACAAACTTTGCCTCACCTTTGATTCAAACATTTATAAAAAAAAAAAAAAAAAAGAAAACAAGTCTTACACAAGCAATGAGGCGATTACTAATTGACTGCTAGAAGAAATAAATAACTCCCAGATTCCTTCACAGTTTCTAGAATTTAAGGAATATAAGCTAGAGTAAGCTGTTAGGCTTATGAAACATTTGGTAATAAACAGTAACTATGCATTGACTACACATGCAAACATTCTGGGCTTAAGTCATGCTGAAGACTTCACTGTTCACTATATCTATATATATAAAATTCTTTTTGCGTTTGAAAGGGAAATTATGTATGACCACGCGAAACGGAAATTACGTATGACCACAGAATATATTATTATACTGGCCCTCTGTCCACTCTCCTGCTGGTCGGTTGCCTTACCGATCCCTGGCTCCGGTAGCTCTACGAACAGCGACTTGGGATTCCCCAACGACCAAGGCTCTCACGCTGGGGACACCACGTCCCAAGTCCCAACTCCCGCTGCCTTACGCGGCCTTACGCGGAGAGTCATCCGACTCCCAACCTTCATAAAAACAAACTCTGCGGGAGCGACCACAACTACTATGCCCCGGGTGTCGGCCAAACACCCAGGCTGCCTGCACAGCTGCATGTGAGCCTTCACTCGTTCGCTGTCCCGCACCGGCTTTCTCTCTCTCCCCAATGCTTCCTGCTTTTTCCTCCCGCAACCTCCTGTCCGTTCTTTCTTTCCATTCTTTTCCTTCCCCTCTATCCAACTCGCACTTCTATTTATCAAGAGGGCATGGCAGCTGTGGCAAATCAGCGGCCCCAGGAACAATCACGGATGTGGACAGTTTCTCACCTGTGCACTTAGGTGAGAAACGCCCACACCGCGAATCGCCCTGAGAACCGCTTCAGCCACACTACCACGCCCCCTCGCTAAGCTGTGAGTGCGGTGATTATTTATTTAAAAATGGTCCTTTTATCATGCGCTGTGGACCCGCTACACCACAGGTTTACATCTAAGAAGATGTACCGACCTCTTCATGTTAAGTTTTGGACCTTCTGCCCGTTAAGCACGGAAGTGCAGCGTCCACATTTCTCAGAATAATTTTTCTCTTAAATCACAGGCACGTAGTGCAAGGTTGTCAGGCAGAAATTTGCAGGATCGCATAGAAAATTTAATTTTTATACCACAGCGGTCGTGTAGCACCTTTCACAAGGGATCTGCTACTGAGAGATGATCCAAATACATTTAAGCTGCTGTTAGTGCTACTTATCTGTTGTGTTATTGCACCTTTAAAATGTACTTTAACCGAAAGCACTCCAGTACTGCTCAATGTATCTTTACTTCTTAAATGTTTTACTGTTTAATAATTTATATACTACACTGATTACCCAGTGGCTTCACTCACTGAGTGCTAGGGAAAAAAATAAAATGTAGTATTTATAAATTAAGTTATTAAGTAGTAAAACATTTTGATAAAAGAATTTGAAGAATATATAAGAAGCGTATAAATTATTAAACAGTAAAACATTAACATTTAAGAAGTAAAGATACATTGAGTACTACTGCAGTGGTTTCGGGTAAACTACCTGCTTGACAACCTTGCACTACGTGCCTGTGATTTAAGAGAAAAATTATTCTGAGATATGTGGACGCTGCCCTTCCGTGCTTAATGGGCAGAAGGTCCAAACATTTCCCAAGTCCAATACTTCACATGAACAGGTCGGTACATCTTCTTAGATGTAAACCTTCCATCTTCTTAAAAGAATTCATCACAAAAGCAACCTTGGATGTTGCAGGGTTTTAGTGACCCGAACTCACCTTAAGAGACAGTAAGTAGCCATGCACCGCAA
>NC_041396.2:8119773-8244022 GCF_900747795.2 Erpetoichthys calabaricus | reverse complement strand
TTTTCAGTCGGCTAGCTAGATTACTGTAATGCACTCCTCTCAGGACCACCCAAAAAAGACATCAATGGATTATAACGAGTGCAGAATGCAGCTGCTAGAATCTTAACTAGAATAAGAAAATCTGAGCACATCTCTACAGTTCTGATGTCACTACATTGGTGACCTGTGCCATTTAGAATATGACTTTAAAATACTGCTTATGGTTTACAAAGCCTTCAATAATCTGCTCCATCCTCTATTTCAGAATGACTTTCACCTTAAACTCCAAATCGTAACCTTAGATCTTCAAATGAGTGTCTGCTTATAATTCCAAGAGCTAAACTTAAAAGAAGTGGTGAGGCGGCCTTCGGCTATTATGCACCTAAAATCTGGAATAGCTGACCAATAGAAATTCGCCAGGCTAATATGGTGGAGCACTTTAAAAAACTGCTAAAAACTCATTATTTTAACAAGGCTTTCTCATAGCTTCATCTTAGTGTAACCCTGATATTCTGTATATGCATTGAATTATCATTTTTTTCATAGCTCCACAATCTGTACTCACTCCTACTTTCTCTACTGTTCTTTTTCTGGTTTTCTGTGCTGGCGATCTGCGCCACCACCTGATCAAAGCACCGTGATGTCCCTACAGGTCTCATCCTAAAGCTGGCTGTCCGGCCACATGGAGTTACCAGGCATGAAGGAAATTAGACAGAAAGGCAACAAAAACCTAATTGTCCTCTGCTATGATATGAAAACCTGTCAGAAGGAAACCATCTTGTCAGCACTTCAACAGTCAGGCATTTATGGTAGAGAGGCTTGACAGAAGTAGAAGGCATACAACAGTTTAAAGGACCCTTAGAGCTTTAGGAAAAAGATTCTCTTGTATGATGAGACAAAAATGTAATTCTTTGATTCTGCCTAATACCATCTCTAAGGTGAAACATGGTGGTAGTAGCATCATGCAATGGGGATGCTTCTCAAAGACAGGGACAGGAACAGGGAGACAGGTTAGAATTGAGGTAAAGATTAATGCAGCCAAATACAGAGAGGTCCTTGAAGAAAACCTGATCCTGAATGCATGCCACCTCAGACTGGGATTACGGTTCACCTTTCAGCATTACAATGACTGAAGTGTACAGCCAAAACAAATCTGTAGTGGCTTCAGGACAAGTCTGATTGATTGATTGATCCATCAAAAGCACAGATTTAAATCTCGCAGAACATAGAAGATAGAAGTTCACAGATGCTTTCCATTCAGTCTAACGAAGCTTGAGGAGATCTATCAGGATCAATGGGATAAACTGCCAAAATCTAGATGTTGCAAGCTTGTAGAGACTTACCAATGAAACTGACCAAAGGCGCTTTTAAAAAGTACCTGCATTAAGGATCAGGACACCTCTATGAATGAGAAGTTTCAGTTTTTGATTTTGAATATATTTTCAAACCTTTCTCAAAACATGCTTGTGTTTTGTCATTATGGGTAATTGAGTGTAGACTGATGGGGAAATTGGTAAATTTATCCATTTTAAAATTAAATCTACAAAACAATACATTTTGAAGAAAGTGAAGAAGTCCGATTACCTTCTTAAGATAATGTAAGACCCTCAATTCTCATCAGAAAACAGTTGTTTCATTTTTAGAGTGAAACGTACTGCCTGTAAGATTTTGAAGTAAGAAAAGCAGAAAAAAAATTTGAAATGTGAACCAATGACTAACAGAGACAAAGTAAAGATATTTGTGAAACATGAAACAACAAACTGAAAAGAACGAAAGTTGATGTTAACTCTGAGAATGACTTGGGCTCAGAATTTCATGTAACTATGGTGTCACACACATACGCCTTGTAGACAGCTTCAATGCTCTGGTGGTGGTAATTCCTCACCGATCTGAAGTTTGGTGCTGTTTACTTGCATCTCTTTTCTTCTTCCCTCCATCCATCCATCCATCCATCCATCCATCCATTCTCTTCCGCTTATCCGAGGTCGGGTCGCGGGGGTACCAGCTTGAGCAGAGATGCCCAGACTTCCCTCTCCCTTGCCACTTCTTCTAGCTCTTCCGGGAGAATCCCGAGGCATTCCCAGGCCAGCCGGGAGACATAGTCCCTCCAGCGTCTCCTGGGTCTTCCCCGGGGCCTCCTCCCGGTTGGACGTGCCCAGAACACCTCACCAGGGAGGCGTCCAGGAGGCATCCTAATCAGATGCCCGAGCCACCTCATCTGACTCCTCTCGAGGCGGAGGAGCAGCGGCTCTACTCTGAGCCCCTCCCGGATGACTGAGCTTCTCACCCTATCTCTAAGGGAGAGCCCAGACACCCTGCGGAGGAAACTCATTTCAGCTGCTTGTATTCGTGATCTCGTTCTTTCGGTCACTACCCATAGCTCATGACCATAGGTGAGGGTAGGAACATAGATCAACCGGTAAATTGAGAGCTTTGCCTTATGGCTCAGCTCCTTTTTCACCACGACAGACCGATGCAGAGCCCGCATCACTGTGGACGCTGCACCGATCCGCCTGTCGATCTCACGCTCCATTCTTTCCTCACTCGTGAACAAGACCCCAAGATACTTGAACTCCTCCACTTGAGGCAGGATCTCGCTCCCAACCCTGAGAGGGCACTCCACCCTTTTCCGGCTGAGGACCATGGTCTCGGAGTTGGAGGTGCTGATTCCCATCCCAGCCGCTTCACACTCAGCTGCGAACCAATCCAGAGAGAGCTGAAGATCACGGCCTGATGAAGCAAACAGGACATCATCTGCAAAAAGCTTCTTTTTTTCTTCCCTCTACAGAAAAAATGATTGACAACCCTACCACCTCTGACATCACTTCCGCTCTCTGTCCACCTGGACCTGCCTCTTCTTGCCTGGCCTGTACTTAATCGTAAGTGTCGCCATATTGGATCAGTCACTCTTGACACTCGTGTCTTTGAAGGCATTTTTTTCCTTCTTAATGTGTATATACTTCACATTAGTTTTTCATTTATATGTGGTTTGCCTGCAGGTGCCCCAACTCTTTATGCTTGTTGGGATTTTCATTACAACAGTTAAGCCCGTGTCAGACTCAGGGTAACATGTAATGATGCACTTTACATTGTTAAGCAAAATAACTCAAGGGACAGTATTCTGCTGCCATCTAATGGATGAAATAACATCATGGTACAAAAAATAATTTTTCTATACATTCTAGCACTTCATGGTAACTCTTTTGTAATTCTTCAATATTCATAACTGGAGCAGAGCCTTCATCCAAAAACACAATGGCAAATGAAAAGCCCTACAGCATATTTTAGAACAAACTGAAACTGAACTATTGCTAGAATTGTACAGTAGTGACGATGATGTGAATTGATCACCAAACATTGACATGGATAGTGAAACTAACACCTGTCTGGTAGATCCCATCCTGCCTTGTTTCGGTGGTGTTCGTGTTTGGAGTATTCTTCTTACAACTGCAGACAATCCTGCTGAGTCTCTTGTCCATTTATGAGTAACCCCACTATCAAGATGCCTGTAGATCATGATTACCAGGACTATGATTTGTCGATGACAGTTTGGTGGACAAAATAGATGCTGAAATAAACCGGTATACTGAGCAGTGTCGGAAAAGTCACAGTAAACCATTTGCTTGTCACAGTCGCAGACAGACTGTCTTTGCAGATGATATGTGAGTGTTTTTCAGTCTCCTGATACAGCAGTTCATAGTGGGAAAGCCAGTCCAGAGATGGTGCTGGTCCACTAACTAATTGATACCCATCTTTGATGAAGTTAAGAGTGAAAATCGTTTATCACTCGTTACGAAATACCTACATTTCACTAATCATGACGACTATGATGAAGTTAATCATCCAGAAGCAAAACTGTACATACTGTGGGATGTGTATGAGGTGATCATCAAAAATATGCAAAAGAGTTATGTTCCCGATTGTGACTTAAGTATTGACAAAACACTTATGAGTTACGATGGAAGGCTGTCTAGGAAACAGAACATCACATTAGAATAATCTGGATGAGAGCAGGCCATTCAGCCCAATAAAGCTCACCAGTTCTATCCACTGAATTCTTTCAAAATAACATCATGTCAAGTTTTGAAGGTCCTTAAAGTCCTACTGTCTACCTCACTGCTGCACACTGCTTATTCCATGTATCTGTGGTTCGCCATGTGAAGAAAAACATCTTAATGTTTGTGCAAAATTTACCATTAACAACTTTCCAACTGAAAAGGCTCAGCTCTTTTAATCTTTCCTTATCCTTTGTAGTCCTGGAATCATCCTAGTTGCTCTTCTCTGGACTTTTTCCAGCGCTGCTATGCTATCACTTGATCAACTTCCTTTTGTTGTTTATACCACTGCTTAAGACAATAAATAGTAAATTTTTCCAGGCTTCCACTTCACATTCGCTGAAATTCTTTTTTTCATGTGCTTTTGCCATTGTCTTTTAACCAAACACGGATGGCGAAGGTCCTACTGTTATGCACAGGCAACATAAAAAATATTACAAAATAAATCTTTTGACGTTTGCTTGAACAGTGCCTATGTGAGTTGGCAACTGTTACTAAACAAACTGCACAAAGGTTGTGCACTAAATCTGAACCAGTACCTCAGTGGACATGTGACTTATCTCTTCTACTGCGATTCTGTTAACAGTTTGGCATTCACGTGTTTCTGTTACACATGATAACATTTTTTTGTTGTTGAAAATAATACTCAAACTTTTTTGCCCATTGTTGTCACACTAGGGAGGTTACCCAAAGTTGATTGGGACACAGACAGAGCAAACACAACGACAGACTCATATGATACTCTCACACTCAGTGCCTTACCTTTAATGTTAAGAACACAGTGGTCTTAATAATGCTGTAAGAAAAGTCAAGCATTAAAATTATATACTCTGAAAAAGAAATGACCAACATTCTGCTAAGGAATAAAATAAACACAAATTAATCAAAGATATCTCACTTAAACGTTTACATTTTAGGTGGAATCAAAAAGGAGACCCAGGAAATTCATCAACCACAAATACTACTACTACTAATAATAAGAAGAAGAAGAAGAAGAAAAAGAACAATTCTTTATATTTACATAGCACTTTCCTCATTATTCAACTTTACATAGTGAGGGGAGAGCTACAACTACCACCAATGTGTAGCATCCACCTGGATGGTAGAACAGCAGCCATTTTTGTAGCAGTATGCTCATCACACATTAACTGTAACGTGGTGCAGGGGTGAGAGATACTTAGCCAATTACAGACAGGGGATGATGAAGGGACCAGATTGACTAGGCCATGGTGGGCAATTTAGCCTGGATATTGTGATACACCCTGCTCTTTATGAAGGATCTGTTATGAGCACAGAGAGTCAGTACCTCGATTTTACATCTCAGCTGTCATTTTTACAGCATTGGACAAATCATCGCTGCTATCACTGACTGCAGAAGCTCACAGTTTTGTATTTTCTGTTGGCTTCTTCAAAGAGAAACTCATATCCTCTGTGTGTCCTGATAATTATACACACAGATATTATACTATTTCTGCCTTGCACCCCACATACTTTTTGAACTGTATTGTATTATCTTTTCTTTGCACTGTAATTTTGCAGTTTAGTGCAGAATAACAAAACTTCTCAGTTATGCCGTAATGACATTGAACTGAATTTAAAACAGAGCTATTGGGCCATGGGTGGGACCAGAGAAAGAATTTAGTCAAGAAAAAGCAAAAGAAGAAGACTGGGGTGGGGAAAGAAAAGGGTAAGTTAAAGATAAGAGTGGGAACACTGAATATTTAGACAATGACTGGGATGAGGAAGACATTTGGCAGATTTGATGGTGTGACGAATTGCTCACATGGGCCAGTATAATGCAAGAACAGGGGGAGACAACGTATTAAGAATATATGTTCCCCCAATTTGCTTGGTACCAGGATCACTGGGAGATGCTTCTTGTATAGACACCCGCAAGGAATGTTGGGAACTGCAATCAAGTGGAGAAGCCTTTCTGTGTTCTGTGGGGCCACCAGGGAATCCTACTGGGATATATGACCTAAAAATGCTTCCAACAGGTTCTGCCCTGGCGCTGGAAGTACTTCCGTGTCTATGATGAAAGGAGCAGCTCAACCTCATCCTAGCAAGTCAGAGATGGGTGTGGAGGACGGACAAAGCTCACCTGAGAGGTGTGCAGGATTGTGAAGAAGCTTTAAATTGTTGTACAGTGGAGCAAATGAACAAGGAAAAAATGTTTCAGGTCTAGTAGTATCCAACTAAAAGATAGTCTTGTGTGTGTGAATAGGAGAATCGATAGGATGAGGTGTTGGTGAGACTGTAGTTCATGTAATTTGTCCATATACTCCTCAAGTGGGCTGTGAGGAAGAGAAGAAGGATATTTTCTGGGCACAAATGGATGAAGAGCTTAGCACAGTACAAAAGGAGGAAAAGGTGATTGTTGGTGGTGATCTAAGTGGGCTTGTTGGTAACAGTAGAGAGATGTTGAAGAGTAGACATGGAGTGTGTAAAATAGGGGAGAGAAATGGGGAACGGGAACGGATAGTAGCTTTTGCCATGGCATCTTCTTTGGTAATAGTTAACACATTCTTTGAAAACAAACTAAATCAACTTGTGAAAGCTGATTTTGGAAAAACAAATAGACTTTCTAAAGTGTAGAAGATTTGTAAAGTCAGAAATGATAAAATTGTGACAGTGCAGCATAAAGTGCTGGTGATGGATTGGAACATCAGAATCAGCAGGAGAGCAAAACCAGAGCAAACAACACCATGGATAAAATGGTGGAGATTTAAAGATCAAGAAGCTTATGAACAGATTGAAAGAGAATATGTGGAGGAATGGTGGAAGAAGAATTTCAAAGTGTGCAGGATATGATAAAGGCTAAGAAGGAGGCAAATAAGACATGGTACCAATCAGGGAGGGTGGATGATAAAGAAATGTATTGGTATACAAACAAGGAAGCAAAGAAGGCAGTGGCCCGGGGACAGGTTTGGAGAAGGTGTATGAAAAATTGGAGACAAAAGAGGGGCAAAGAGAAGGACCTTTAGAATAATGAAGATGAGGAACAACGCTGGGAAGGATTTTAGTCAGATAAAGCAGATAAAAGAAGAGCAAGGTGCGGTCTTAAATGAGAATGATAGGATGAAAAATAGCTGGAAGAGGTACTGTGAAAAGAAGAAGAATGAAGACAATCAAATTGTGGTATTTGGGGTTGGAGTCTGAAATGAAGTACCAGTACCAAGAATAAGGTGGGCAGAAGTAAAGGAGGCACTAAAAAGAATGGAAAATGGAAAGCAACAGGACTGGATGAAATACCAGCAGAAATGTGGAAGAGGTTAGGAGAAAAGGGACTAGATGTGTTGTGGAATATAATGTAGAAGATCTGAAAAGGAGAGAATATCATAGGAGTGTGGGAACAGCGTGACTGTACCCATGTATAAGGAGAAGGAGATATTCAGGATTGTAGAAAATATAGAGGGATAAAGCTAATGCCACATACAATGAAAATTTGGGAAAGGGTTAAAGAGAGAAGGCTTAGGGGTGAGACCTCAATAGGGGAGGAGCATGTGGTTTTATGCCAGGGTGAGGAACAACTAATGGAGTCTTTGCATTGAGAAGCTCATAGAGAAGCATGGAAACACATGAAGGTTTGCATATGAAGTTTATTGATTTGGAGAAGGTGCCATGGCAAGAGGTGTGGTGGTGCATGAGAAGCAAAGGAGTACCAGAGAAGTACTGTATGTGAGGATTGGGCAGTTAAGGGAGCACAGAAGGAGAAGACATTAGATGTGGCAGAAATGAGATTGTTGAGATGTTTATGAGGAGTTACAAAGAAGGACAGAATAAGAAATTAGATAATCTGAGGTTACAACAAACATGGGAGAGATATCTACGAAAGTATAAGAAAGATGGCTGAAGTGGTATGGACATGTGATGAGGAGAGACAATGAATACGTGGGCAAAAGAGAGATGGGAATGGAAAAGAAAATGAGGGTTGCCGAAGTGGAGGAGGATGGATAAAGTAAAAGAAGATCTGAAGGAACAGAGTCTGACTATGGAGGAGATGAAGGACTGAGCTGTATGGAGAAAGTTGATCAAGCACACCAACCACACAAAGAAGTAGGAAAAGATAAAGAGGATGAAGAAGACAGAAAATAAGGAGAAATCATAACAAGTTTTGCATTATTGGAGAACAGACATTACAAATGGCCTATATGGGGTGCCACCTTTTCAGCTGACAGACAGGTCAACAACTGAGGCCTGAAACTTTCGTCAAGATGGACAGGAGTGAAGTGTATTATGGGAAAGCTGAAAGGCAAAGCAGGAACTTAGAATGTTTTGTACAGGCAGTCTGTTTGCAGCTTATTGCAGGTTTTGATTCTCATTCAACATTCCTGTGTTTTGAGAATCTTCTAGCAGAAGAAAGCCTGATGCTCACTCTTGGTGACAAGTGGGGAGAGGCTGCCTGTTATTAGAACATTTATCAAAAAGAGTCTCAGTTTAGTTTTGAGTTTAGTTTTAGTTCAACTACTGCTTTGCTGCAAAGTGAAGTGTTTGCTTGTGGCGTTCCTGAAACTGTGAGAGGAGTCACAGACATTAAAATGGAGACTGCTCTCTGGCGTTTGCCATTGCCTTTTAACAAAACACTGAATGGAAGGGGCTATTTACGTTAATTTGCATATTCAAATATGCAAAATCTGGGGAGGAGTTCGAGGGTTGTGGGCACTTGCATGTTTGTTAAAATCTTTATTAGTGGGGATTTATAAAGGGGAAGTGCATAGAACTTTGCTTACTCACAGTTTCATGTATCTGAATTTTTTTGGGCCTACGCACATTTCTAGTGTTGTCCACATGCATTCTTTAAGTGTGAATTCTACTGAAGGCATTATACATGACCATGTAGAGAAAGTGTTGTCATTTCTATATGATGTGACCTTAACGTATGCATACACTCTAACATGATAGTCTCTGATGTGCACTTTAATCACGTCTGATTTGTTTGATTTGCAATTTTAAACTGTAGATCAGAGGGGGAAATCAAAGAAAAATGTGCCTTTGTCCCAAACATTATGCAGAGCACTGAATAAACAAGCAGAACAAAGCATATTGAATAACGAGGTAAAGTTCAAATTTGAATTAGGTTCATATTTCATAATGTATGAAAACTTACTAGGAAAGCATTTTCTATTCGGAGCTCCCTGAAAGAGAAAAACATGTGACTGATCAGAAAGGTAAAGCATTGGACTTCAGTTTTCTATATCAATGATATCTTCACACGAAAAATCAAATAAATTAAAAATAAACAATCCCTAATGGGCACTCAGATGACTGAGAGATGTTCACATCTGTAAGAGAGCAGCTACTCCATGGTTGGTTTCAGTGCATTTTAAAAGCCTATGGTGATCAATTAGCTGGCATTTTTGCATACATTTTGTAGACCTCACTGACAGAATGGATGTTCCTACCTGCTCCATAAAGACAACAATTTCCCCTTTCCAAAAGAAAAAACAATGAAATTCCTGGAGAAGCTGACATATTGAAAATTAAATGATATGTAGACCTCTTAAATATTATCAACACCAAGTCAATACATTACCTTTCTACAGTGGATTCAGAAAGAATTCAGACCCCTTCACTTTTTTACCATTTTGCTATTTTGAAGCCTTGTGCTAAAATCATCTAAATTAATTTTTTATTCATCAAGCAACACCCAATACCCCAGAATGACTAATAATAAAAAAAAAAAAACCCATTTTTGCCAGTCTCTCGACAGCCCTGATCAGAGCCTTCATTGACTCAGTGAAGATCACAGTATCGTCAGTTATGTCAAGATCAGTGAATCTTTCTTCACTAACAGATGTCCCACAGCCACTGGACCCCACGACCTTGCCCAATACCCAGTCCATGTAAGCATTGAACAGAGTAGGAGCAGAACACACCGCTGATGAACCCCAGAATCAACTGGGAAAAATAGAGAGGTTCTGCCTCCATTTTTGCAAAGCACTCACAGTACCAGTGTATAGGCCGGCCATGATATCCAGCAACCTTGAGGGGATCCCATGAACCCTCAGGATGTCCCACTATTAATAATATTATTACTATTACTTAATAAAAACATACTTTTTATTTGAGTCTGTAACACCCAGTGTAAAGTTTTGCTACCTGTAAAAGATATCGCTTAAGGGATATAAGCAGACACACAGACGCTGGTGATTCACGTCTTCTTGGTATCTTCTTGTCACTTGAATTTTTTGTTATTCAGTTCTTGAATAAAATCACACTTGTTTTGTTATACCTTTGCGAAAGTGTTTATTTTATATTCCAGTAGCCACTTGAATGACATCGAATCAGTCTCTGCCTCTCTCTCGCATGAGCACACACATCCATGCATGAAAATGTCACTATTTGAAAACACTATGCCATTTAAACACGAGTTGTCACTTGAACATGTTTTGTTTTATCGATCTTGCCCGTACTCCACGTCATGGTGTATGGTACGGGGAATGCAGACAGACTTCTTCTTTTTGTGCGCATACACTGTCAGCATGGCACTGCCTGATCTAAACACTAGTGTGAAGAATTGCTTGTGTACTAAAATGACTGCAGGTGGTAGTTCCTGTCCCATTTTATCTATGGTGCCAAGCAGAACTGTGTTGCGGTGCAGCATTCAATTAGCCAGAGAAAGTGATGTGAAGAAGTTATCTGTTGTTACCGCTCTGCCTTTGTCCAGAAACGACTCCATAAGCTTTATGATCACAGTCTCGGAAAGTCTTTCTGCCATGGGACGACTGGAATGTTTTTCTAACTAAGAAGAGGCATTTCACGTGTACTTTGTCTCCAAATCTGACGCAATCCAAAATTTACACCAAATTTGTCAGGCTTGGTTGAGATGTATTGTAAGAAAGGACAACGGACCTTGGTTGGAACAGTTGCTCATCAACAGTAATATGTTGCCCTGGGTTGTAACTCAAAGCACAGTTCTGAACAAAATGTTTCCAGATGCAGATGTTGTTTTTCACACGTTGTACACGGGTGTCTTTGTTGTCAAGACGCAAATGGCGCATGATAGTCTGACAGCGGTCACGGGGCCTTGTATCTTTGATTGCCATTACAACAAATAGCTCTGAACAGGCATCAACCACAGCACCAACTGTGGTCATCACTGCTCTTGTGAAAAGAATGGAGATAAACGCCATCAATTCAGAGAGGGAGAGTCAAGTTCATTGCACCACATGAATGTCACTGACAGAATAAAACTGAAAAAAACAAAAAAATGCTAACTTCTTAAAGTAGCCAAAATGTACACCTTGTGTTACAGACTCAAATCAAATGTATGTTTTTATTATATTATAGTAATAATAATAGCAGCTCACTACTCAAAATGAGGAACACCCAGACTCAAACCTGCAACCTTTTGGTTATAATGCAGCAATTCTTACCTCTGCAACATCCAAGGAGACATGTCAACTTTCTGTGGATGGACATTTTAGCTTGGGCTTTTAACTCATTGACAGCAAAATGGAAATTGAATGTTTTCTTTTTCTTTGGTTATATTCTTGAATAAAAGCACACTTGTTTTGTTATATCCATCCATTATCCAACCCGCTTTATCCTTACTACAGGGTCATGGGTGTCTGCTGGAGCAAATCCCAGTCAACACAGGGCGCAAGGCAGGGAACAAATCCTGGGCAGGGCGCCAGCCCACCGTAGTGTTTTGTCATACCAATTGTGAAAGTCTTTATTTGATATTTGCACTAAAATCTTCATACATTATACACTTCACGTCATTATTACTATAACATGGAAAAAGTTTCTGTTTTAGTTATGTGTTCAACATTTCTTGCCTCTAATTTCCAGTCATCCAACATTTACGTAGATCATTGTAGAAACCAAACACACATGAAAGGTATGTATTTGAAATAACTATATATTATATACCCTACCAGTAAACCCCGATTCTCTAAAGAATCGCAAATCCAAGAATGGCAATTACTTTCTGTTCCCTCCAATCTTTGTAGGAATGTAAGATCATGGAGGGTGGGAGCGTCCTGGGAAAGTTTTCATTTAATGAAAGAAATATATTTGTAGTAAAGCTGTTTCTTTTTGGAACCATGACTCGTTTGGTTCTGATGTTTCAGAAGCGCATTGTAGGCGCCTTCGTTCATTGTTTTTATCCATGCAGTCTCATTTTTGTTTTTCTATGGGTGTGTTGTTAGCTAGATGTCGTTTGCTGTTAGGAATCATAATTGAACCGCTGACCACAGGCACTGTGGAGTAGCTGACTGCTGGCACTGTCAGTAGTCACCACTACCTCAAGTTTAAATACATACACATATATAGATAGACGCTGCATTCACTGTGTTTCCCAGTAGACACGATACGTGAGCCTTACTGCGAGTGGCAAAAGTGCCATTTAAACTAATACAGTTAGACGTGGAAACCGGGTTTTCTGATGAAAAAACAATAAAACAGTATCGTTTACATACAACAGATTTTGGCGAATCATTTAAATGCAATTATTAATATCCATTAATACACTAATAATGGCAATTATTAAATAATTATAATTATTATTATTATTAACCATTCCTCCCATATAAGTAACATTTCGGGGACTGCCTTCACACTCCTCTCGCTCACTCAGATCTTGTAATTTGAGAGTATTCAGTCTGGCAATATGGTGCAGCCTTAGTTTGTGGAAGACAGACACAACTAAAGACACGAGCATAAAATGATGGTTGTCAATTTCAAACTGTGTTTCCTCAATGTGCTCCTTGAGAAAAAACATCATCAAGTTTGAGACATGTTAACAGCTAACAATAATCTACATAGTGACTAAATACGTTTAGTCAAAACGTTGTTTGGAGGCTCACTTGAGCACATAAATGCATAGCTTTGCTATCTTAGCCTGGCTTAGCTAAAGTAAAGATTATAAAACGGGATTTTCTAAAAGCCAAATATAACCAAAACAATTGTTCAGCCATACCTATGAAATGTAATCCCCCGAGATCTGGTTTGGAGCGTACAGCGGTTTGTACAATCCCAAGCAGCACATTATTCATTACTTCACTCCTCAGCAGTGCCACTCAAAATATGGCGGCGACGTTGACGTACGATTCTGGTAGTCATGAGGCGTGTAGTTATTCTATGTCAATGTTTAAATATGTCACCATGGCATACTGTTGGCGTACACGCTTTACGTCAAGTTTAGTTTACAGGTTGTGTTGTGTTGTTTGGGCGCTACCTACTGAGTCTGGGAAGCCTCTGGGGCGCTGAGTCGCAGTGCGCGTGCGCTTTGATGCATCTGTCGTCCTGCGTCCGTCATCCTGCGTCCGTGCATATATACAACTGTCATTTAGTAATATAGATACAACTCAAGGCACCTTAGTCCAAAATAAACAGACTTGAGCTGGGAGATCTTCAGCTGCGTCAGTGGAGGAGGATGGGATAGCATGCTGCTTACTTCTTGTGTTGATTGACACTTTTACGAAACAAAGACGCAGAGGAAGAGGTGCAAAGGAATTTACAACCCGGCATTACAACTGTTTTCATAGGCTTTAGGGATTTTATTGTTGAAAAAGTTAAAGGAACACTCTGAAAACACATCAGATCTCAATGGGAAAATAAAAATCCTGATGGCTATCTCTACTGCTATGGACTGATATGGTAATGTGTTAGGAATGAAAGAATGCCACATCGTTTGATGGAAATGAAAATTATCAACCTACAGAGAGCTGATTTCAAAGACACCCCAAAAATCAACGTGAAAAGATGATGCGACAGGCTTGTCCATTTTGCTGAAATTTCATTGCAACTCCAAATCATACTCAGTAGTTTGAATGCCCCCCACTTGCTTGTATGCATACCTGACAACGTCGGGGGGGGGAGGGGGTAATGCTCCTAATGAGATGACAGATGGTGTCCTGCGGGATCTCTTCCCAGATCTGGACCAGGGCATCACTGAGCGCCTGGACAGTCTGTGGCACCGGATGGACCGAAACATAATGTCCCAGAGGTGCTCTATTGGATTGAGGTCAGGTGAGCGTGGGGGCCAGTCAATGGTATAAATTCCTTCATCCTCCAGGAACTGCCTGCATACTATCGCCACATGAGGCCGGGCATTGTCGTGCACCAGGATGAACTAAGGACCCACTGCATCAGAATAAGGTCTGACAATGGGTCCAAGGATTTCATCCCGATACCTAATGGCAGTCAAGGTGCCATTGTCTAGCTTGTACAAGTATGTGCGTCCCTCCATGGATATGCCTCCCCAGACCATCTCTGAACCACCAACAGACTCGGTCATGCTGAACGATGTTATAGGCAGCATAATATTCTCCACGGCTTCTCCAGACCCTTTCACATGTGTCACATGTGGTCAAGGTGAAACTGCTCTCATTTGTGAAAAGCACAGGGTACCACTGGTGGACCTATTAATTCTGGTATTCTATGGCAAATGCCAATTGAACTCCACGGTGCCAGACAGTGAGCACAGGGCTCACAAGAGGACGTCAGGCCCTCAGGGTAATCTCATGAAGTCTGTTTCTGATTGTTTTAACACCAGTGACCTGCTGGATGTCATTTTGTAGGGCTCTGGCAGTGCTCATCCCATTCCTCCTTGCCCAAAGGAGCAGATACTGGTCCTATTGATTGGTTAAGAACTTTCTATGACCCTGTCCAGCTCTCCTAGAGTAACTGCCTGTCTGTCTCCTGGAATCTCCTCCATAACCTTGAGACTGCGCTGGGAGACACAGCAAACCTTCTGGAAATGGCACGTATTGTTGTGCCATCCTGGAGAGTTGGACTACCTGTGCAACCTCTCTATGGTCCAGGTATCATCTCATACTACCAGTAGTGACACTGACCAGTAAAATGCAAAATGAGTGAAGAAACAGTCAGGAAAGATGAGGAGGGAAAAATGTCAGTGACCTCCACCTGTTAAATCATTCCTGTTTTGGGGGTCGTCTCATTTTTGCCCCTCTAGTGCACCTATTGTTAATTTCATTAACACCAAAGCAGCTGAAACTGATTAACAACCCCCTCTGACTACTTAACTGACCAGATCAATAGCCCAGAAGTTTCATTGACTTGATGCTATACTTTGATTAAAAAGTGTTCCTTTAATTTTTTTGAGCATTCACCCATTAAAGCTAACACCCCAGAGATCTTATTATCTTTATATGCAGTAAAAGCATTTGATATGGTCGAAAGGGACTATCTTTTCACCACTTTGCACAAATTTGGGTTCGGCCCAAACATATGTGCTTGGATCAAACTACTTTATACCAGTCCAGAAGCCTCAGTTCATATTAACAACATTATTTCAGAGTAGAATGTGGTACCCAACATGGTTTTTGATACCCACCTTTTTCCACCCTCTCAAATATACAATTGAGCTCCATATGTGCAATGCATTCAATCGTTCAACTTAAAATCTTTTATGAAATGCATTTATCTCATTTCAAATTGTCCAAAATGTTCCCAGGGCAAGATTCAGCCTGTGAACGATACCATATTGATCCATCTTGCTTCTTGCTCTGGGCCACATGTTTTAGGTGTGCACCAAATTAACAAAATTTTGGGCAAAAATCTTTGGATGCCTATCAGACAGCCTTGGTGTCACAATCCCTCCTAACCCATTAACAGCTGTGTGTGGTGGGCTCACAGGTGGGCTTACAGTGGAGAAGGACAAACAAGCGGTTATTGCCTTCACTACACTATTAGCACGTAGTCTTATCTTGCTCAACTGGAAGAATCCCACCCCACCACTCTTAAGTCAGTGGGTGACTGATGTTCTATACTACTTGAAATTGGAAAAATTCTCACTTAAAGGATCTGTTCAAAACTTTTTAAAAATATGCCAGGATCTAATCAATAACATTTTAGAATAGGCTTCCATCTCAGGAAAAACGATACCCTCCCTTTCTTCCTCCTTTTATAGCGTAGCTTCAGTTGCTGGTCTTCTCTCTTTCTCTTTGGTGGGGGTTGAATTTTGCTTTGATTTGTTAAGTTTGATGGAATGTCATCTGTTTCTGATTAAAATCAATTAAAAAACATCTGCAGATGTTAAATGTACACAAGCACTGCTCTCCTGCTAACTCCATAGTTGTTTATACAGTATGTAAAATTGAAAATCAGCAAGAATTTAAAAGCATTTCCTTCAGTTAACTGCTATGTCTGAGAAGACTCTGCAATACTCATTTCAAGTTTAGAGTGAATGAGCTAAACTGACTAGAAATATAGAAGGAGTTGTCTAGTAGATTATTTAATAGTAGAATAATACTCACCGCAGCCACAACTGCAACAAGCATAGCGACGGTGGCGAGGAGGCAAACTGCTTTCACAGCGAACATGGTGATGATTGTCTCAGAGGATGAGGTCACAGGATCTCTAAACGCTTGGGCGTATTATGCACTTTTATATATTTAGACAATGCAAATTCATCAATGAGGAAATAAAAAAGTGATCTCACTAATTTGCATTGATGTGTAAGATGGGCACATAATAAAGCATTTGGCTCTTTATCAGTAATTCACAAAATCTGACTATTTGGACTATTTAGTTAGTCAGTCAGTCAGTCATTACCTAACCCGCTCTATCCTAACTACAGGGTCAAGGGGGTCTGCTGGAGCCAATCCCAGCCAGCACAGGGTGCAAGGAAGGAACAAATCCCGAGCAGGGTGCCAGCTCACCACAGGGCGCACACACAAACACACACACACATCAAGCACATACTAGGGACAATTTAGAATCGTCAATGTACCTAACCTGCATGTCTTTGGACTGTGGGAGGAAACCGGAGCATCCGGAGGAAACACATGCAGACACAGGGAGAACAGGAAAACTCCACGCAGGGAGGACCCAAGAAGCAAACCCAGGTCTCCTAACTGCCAGGCAGCAGCGCTACCACTGTGCCACCATGCCGCCCTTGGACTATTTAATGTAGCTTTATTAAGCAACATCTTTATTACAGGAGTTTTACAAAGGAGAATAAATGATGCACTTTAAAGTGCAGAGACGACGTTTAGTTCTAAAATGATCAAGACAAAGAACCTAAGAAATAGTAAAATACAATAAGTCAATAAGTATAAATAAATCAGTTAGTATGAGCTCAGGATGTTACATTTTTCAAAAGTGCAGGTCTCAGACATACTGAAAAAAACAAAGATTGGGAAAGCAGTGACTGACTGGAGTGGAAGCCAAATATCATGACCTGAGTGGAATAAACATCTGTGAGCACTCCTTGTGGTGCATCATGTCCTGCTTGTGTGACCAGTAGGGGGTGTTGTAGCACACACAGTGACACAAGTCCCAGATTCAAATGAAAGGTTTATTATAAAAATTACCTTAACAAAAGGCTTCTTGGTAATAATAACCACACTACAAGCACAACTCTGTTCTTTCCTTTTTCTCCACTCGTCCCAGGTGAGCTTATTCCTCTTCCAGCTGACTCCACCTCACCAAGACGATGTCCACCAGGTAGTTTTATTGTAGACTTGGGAGAACTTTCAGGTCTATCACATTACATCGAGGAAGCCCCTTTCAGGTCAGGTGGAACCTCATCGTGATCTGCCTGCAGCATCTCCCCCTCGTGTCACCCGATGACAATAAAAAGGCTGCCTACCAAAACTGCAACTCCCATGCAGGTTAATGGATGTTCAAACAGGAAGGACACTAGAGCAGTGGCTCTCAAACTCGGTCCTGAGGAGCCATGGTGGATGAAGGTTTTTATTGCAGCCAAATTCACAATTAGTGATAAAAATTGATTTTTATTTATTTAGATGGTCTTTTTTGCCTTCTCTTATTCTGCCTTTAGAAAAACACAGCAGTATGTGTTTTATATTTATAAAGCATTTAGAAGTATTTCTACTTTTGCTTTAAATGCTTACCTCTTGTTTGGTTATTTTTTGTGCAGTTTGCACCCTTCATTGTATCCTAATAATGATATTTATATACAAACAGGGCTGACAGCCAGGTAAACAACACTGAATGAGGAAAGGCTGCAATAACTTCAGCATCAGACTCACTAATTAGTAGATAATAAATTAAACAATCAGAACACCTGGAAAAGTAGAATGAAAATCAGACTGAAAACTGTTAAAAAGTGAAAGAAAAAAAAACTATCCCTTTATGAGTGCTTAGTACATTTTAATAAGAATTTAACAGTCTTAGTTGTGTTATTTCTCCATTGACTCCTAAACACAGAAACAGGGAAATAACAGCTCATTTAGTTGGACTAGGAGTCCATAAACATTCAAATTGCTTTACCTCTCACCACGTGTTGGAGCGCACCTTGCCTCTGCTTAGCTGACGATACCTGTTTGTTCAGCAGACATTATCATCTAGAGACTGTTAAGAGTAACGTTTCACGTTTTTGAGAGAGAGATCACAGCTACGTGTGTTTTAGAGGGTACCTGCTCACTGGCAGAGATATCACGACCACATGCTCTTCTCTGCACACGGGGGACACTCTCCCATCAGAGCTGAACACAATCAGATACAGTGGTAATGTTTGACATTGGAGTGTACCTACCTTCCTCTTTGCTAGAGATAACGTGCCAACTTTATACATTTTTGGCAAAAAGATCACAGCTACATTCTCGCCCCTGATAGCAAAACTAAAAATATTGAATATCACGAGGCCCTCAGGTACCAAAGCTGTCAATATACATTGTTCTCAATACAAATTATTACATTTTTTACATTTTTTTTTTTTTGATTTTTAAAGTTTGTCCTGTTTCACTACTATGCAGGTGAAGCCGTGGGTGACAGATAGTTTTAAAATATGTTACAGTATACTTCATAGATAGATTTTACACTATTTTGAAATACACATAAATGTAATGTAAAATATGTAAATTACAGTCATTTTTGCATATTGCAATATATTTTTCAAAATGTAAAAGTTCATCCATCCATTTTCCAACCCGCTGAATCCGAACACAGGGTCACGGGGGTCTGCTGGAGCCAATCCCAGCCAACAAGGCAGGAACCAATCCCGGGCAGGGTGCCAACCCAACGCAGGACACACACAAACACACACTAGGGCCAATTTAGAATCGCCAATCCACCTAACCTGCATGTCTTTGGACTGTGGAAGGAAACCGGAGCAGACACGGGGAGAACATGCAAACTCCACGCAGAGAGAACCCGGGAAGTGAACCCAGATCCCCAGGTCTCCCAACTGCGAGGCAGCAGCGCTACCCACTACGCCACTGTGCCACCCAAATGTAAAAGTTGACTTCTCAATATATTTTAAAATAGTAGGAGTATAGTAGTGTTGTCATTTCTACACGCTGTGACTGAAATGTTTGCAAATCCCTTTAATGAAAGTATGCAACGTGCCCTTCAATCACATGTGAATTGTCTGATTTGTAATTTTAAATTGTGGAGTTGAGGGGGAAATCAAATAAAAATGTTGTCTTTGCCCCAGACATTATGGAGAACACTGTAGTTGCTGTTATTGCTTTTAATTAAAATAAATCTGACTTACAAGTAAAAGCTTACAACTGAATGCCTTTGTCTAATTGTTACTCGTGTTGTTGACAGGCCGGATTGTCTGTTCCTCTTCTAGCTGAGGTCCCTTGAGGGCACTTGAGGATGCTGAGGTGAAAGACCCTTCATATTCAGATCATATTATGTGATATCATCTACTGTTAAATTCTGCTCTGTACTTGTAATATTTTTATTTTACTGTTATAGTGTATTGAGGATTACTTGTGTTTTGTTCTGTGTATTGTATTGTATTGACCCCCTTCTTTTTGACACCCACTGCCTACCTGGACAGGGGTCTCTCTTTGAAGTGCCTTTCCCAAGGTTTCTTCCATATTTTTCCCTACAAGGGCAGTTATTCCTTGTCTTCTTAGAGAGTGAAGGCTGGGGGGGCTGTCAAGATGCAGGGCCTTTTAAAGCCCATTGCGGCACTTCTTGTGTGATTTTGGGCTAAACAAAAATAAATTGTATTGTATTGTATATTCCTAATTATCCCACACTTAATAAAGAACGTGAGAAGTCAGCTGGTCTCATTCATGTTAGGTGGACTGAGAATACCATCGAACTGTCTATTTTATAAATTTCAAATCGAACTCCAGAAAAAGAAAAAGAACCTCATATGTCACTCTGGATACCCTTCATTAGATAACCATCAGGGCAAAAATAGCCAAAAAAAACTCCACAGTTGTAAAGCAGCTTCATAGAAATGAAGAAGAATGAGGACTTTTGGTTAAAGTTTTAACTCAGCAGCAATTGTAGCAAACAGAGCGAGGACGACCATGGGGTGAACTGCAAGGGTGGTGAACATGATGTATAAGCACAGTGCACTGAAGTTTTAAAGATTATCATTTTTTTATTCTGTAGATAGCAACATGATGCAAAAATGTCAAGGGTGTGAGAGAAAGAATCAACTCCTGAATTTGCATCAGCTTACACTGTGGCTATTTCACAGAACATTCAGAGCTTTTATTTCAATATTGCTCATGTTCATTGTGTCACTATAGACCTGAATCGAGTTTTCTGAAGCCGCACCTTTTCATTTTTATTATTTGAATTTAACTTGAAATTTTATTTGCTGCTTTGGGCCTGAAGGAACAGGATGAGCACTGGCAGAGCCTGCAAAATGACATCTAGTAGGTTGTCCACTGGTGTGAATGTCTCTGAACAAACAATCAGAAACAGACTTCATGAGGGAGGACTGAGAGCCTGACGTCTTCTAGTAGGCCCTATGCTCACTGCCTGGCACTATGGAGCTCGATTGGCATTTGCCATAGAATCCCAGAACTGACAGGTCCACTACTGGCGCTCTGTGCTTTTCACAGATGAGAGCAGGTTCACCCTGAGCACATGTGACAGATGTGAAAGGGTCTGGAGAAGCCGTGGAGAACATTGTGCTGCCTGTAATATCGTTCAGCATGACCGGTTTGGTGGTGGGTCAGTGATGGTATATCTGGGGAGGCATTTCCATGGAGGGACACACAGACCTCTATGGGCTAGATAATGGCAACTTGACTGCCATTAGGTGTCGGGATGAAATCCTTGGACCCATTGTCAGACCCTATGCTGTATGCAGTTGTTCCTGGGTTCCTCCTGGTGCACGACAATGCCCGGCGTCATGTGGCAAGAGTATATAGGCAGTTCCTGGAGGATGAAAGAATTGATTCAATTGACTGGCCCCCATGCTATGCTCACCTGACCTAAATCCAACAGAACACCTCTGGGTGTCACATTATGTTTCGGTCCATCTGACGCCACCAGGTTGCACCTCAGATTGCCCAGGAGCTTAGTGATGCCCTGGTCCAGATCTGGGAGGAAGTCCCCCAGGACACCATCCATCGTCTCATTAGGAGCATGCCCCCTTGACGTTGTCAGGCATGCATACCAAGCACGTGGGGGTCATACAAACTACTGAGTACGACATGGAGTTGCTGCAATGAAAATTCAGCCAAAAGGACTAGCCTGCCGCATCATTTTTTCACTTTGATTTTTGGGTTGTCTTTGAATTCAGCCCTCTGTAGGTTGATCATTTTCATTTCCAACAAACAATGTGGCATCCTTTTGTTCCTAACACAATACCATATCAGTCCATATCAGTAGAGATATCCAGCATGACTTTTCTTCCCATTGAGATCTGATGTGTTTTCAAAGTATTCCTTTAATTTTTTAGAGCAGTTTATTTTGCTGTCTGAGTGTTGGTTGATTAGTGGTGTCTGGGGTGGGTCTGGTTAGGTCATGGTGAATCTTTGTAAGTTTGGTATTTGTTTCTCTCTATATATATATATTTTCTTTTATTCTTAAACCTTTTCCTCATACTGTACTTATTAATGGTGTTTTTTATTGCTAAGATATGGCTATGGCGGTTTCTGCCATAGTTGTGTCCAAAGGCAGGGTGCCTGGCTCGTTGCTGAAAACGTTTCATAATCTTTCCATCCGTCTTGGCGCCAAGTTCCTGGTAGACCTTCAGGTTTCGGCTGAAGTGTGTGTTGTGGCAGTAGGAAAAGTGATCGGTTACCTAAATGTCTTATACCCAACAACAATGGACAAATCAGTAGTAGTTTTTATAAGTGGTGAATCTTGTATTAATACATTTGTTGAAGAATGGGTTGTTATTATTGGTGCATTAGTTTCTGTACTGCAGCTATCAGCTCCTGCTAAAACAGTAATCATTTCAAATGTTCGACCTTTTTCAAAGAGCGATGCTTTGCTAAGAAGGAATTACGACGTTATGGGCAGATTACGTCAGATGTAGTTTTGATTGCACTTAGTTGTAAAATGAAGGAATTAAAATGTGGTTTTCTTTTGGAGACAAGTATTTATGATTCTAAAAAACATGAATGAAGATATCAACATAGCCCCTACAGTATTTGTCACTTCTGAACCTCTCAAATGCTTTATCTGTGGCAGAACTGGACATAAGATGGCACAGTGCAAACATGAACCTATAGTGTTGGCGGGCGGTTCCGCTCCACTCAAGGAGAACAGTAAGACTGAGTATGAAAGAGAGCTGGACAATATGGAGCATAATGGGACTGAGCTTAAAGTCACTTTGTATGAAGCTGGTGCTGTGCGTGATCTGCCCCCAAGTATGTTGTCCAAAGACACTTTAGAGAAGAGCGCGAGTCTTATTGATGAAGATGTGCTGGCTTAGTCCGATAATAATATGATACAGGAGTCCATAGACAGTTCAGCGAATAAGGTAAGCAGAGAGCCTGTGATCAGTAACAGTGAGGAGACAGCATCCCTAGTGAGAAAATAGCATACTAAAGTATATTGCTGATCGAAACATTTACAAAACAAAAGACGCTGATGAGGAGAGGTGTGAAGGAATTTAAGGTGGCCCGGGATACCGAGTTTTTTTTTGTATGCTTCAGGGATTCTAGTGTTAATAATGTAATATATTTTTTTAAGTGCATTTTTTTCAAACACACGTTAATTGTAATTTTGTACACTTTAAAAAAGAACATTTCAATTGGAAATGCATTTTAATGTACTTAATCTCCTTAGCGTTAGACCCAAGCATCATTTGGGCTGTGAAACAGTGTTAAAACCATTATTCCCGAGATTCACTCAGGCAATGGTGAAGATGTGTCTTGTGTAAAACCTGAAGATTACTCGGGCCATGAAAGTGCCAACAATGTTAGTGCTGAGCACCTTAAGTAAGCGTCAGGCCCAAGCGTTTCCCTGGCAATGGTGTAAACGTGTCTTCTCCTGGCCTCATAATGGCATCTCATAAGAAATGCTCCTCATCAGCAGTGATGATGTGGCGTATCTGTCTTCAGACAGTGAAACTGAAACGGATTCTGGTGAGTCCTTGTGCAGTGTGTTGCTCACATTATTATTATTATTATTATTATTATTATTATTATTATTATTATTTCTACACTTCTGACTCTGTAGTTTTAGTGTTTGGAGCATTTTACAGTATAGAGTTGAAATTTAATAAGCAATAAAATGCAATGCTTTTTTACCTGTTTTTTGAAAAGAAAAAAAAAGTAAAGCTAAGCAGGTTAAGCATACTGGAACTTGAGTATACCTGTTTGAAAGTGCAGTTTGGTATATTTTTTGTGTTCTTTAAAACAGTATATTATAAACTTGAGTTTGCTTTAGTGTACTTATACATAGTAGAATTTAAGGATACATGTTCACAAGTTCAGTTTTGGTGTATTTTTTCTATCCTACTATATAAAACCCTACACTTACATGCCTGATGTACACATGGAGCGCACACAAATTGATAGATAGATAGATAGATAGATAGATAGATAGATAGATAGATAGATAGATAGATAGATAGATAGATAGATAGATAGATAGATAGATAGATAGATAGATAGATAGATAGATAGATAGATAGATAGATAGATAGATACTTTATTAATCCCAACGGGAAATTCACAATTGAGGATAAAAGTCAGTCATCTTAAAAGGCGGGTGATCCTAGTACTTTAATAACTGATGAGAGTTTTTCTTTAGCATACTTGAGCTTACTTCAACCTAAACACACTTGTTGACAAGCACAGTTTGGTGTATTTTTTGTATACTTAAAAATAATATAAATGGAAATTGGCTTTACTGTACTTAAGCATACTTGTTGACAAGTAAAGTGTATTGTATATTATGTATAGAATTTTGAACACACTTTATTTTAAATATGTCAAGGTATATTTAGGAAGAATTATACCATTTATTAAGAATTATACCAGTTTCATTTTTTATGATAGTTTTAAAGATTCTTTTAAAAATAAAAATGTTAAAGAATTTTTTTTAAAAGTTAATAAAATATGCTTCTAATAAATTAACTTCTTCAAATAAATTATTATAAATTGCATACTGTGTATATTGCTCCAACAAAACACTTAAATCAAAAGAAACAAATCAGATCACCCTCTGATTATATTTTATTTTATATCACTGCACAGTTTATTTACCAAATAGTCTTCTGTATTTTGTGGATTTTGGTGTTGCTGGCTCAGACATGTGTAAAGTTAAGTATTTCTTCAAACTTCAGTTCAATGCCATGACTGACTGTACAAAATTCAAAATCCATCTTTGGTATGAGTGGACAGTGCACACGGTGAAAGCATTGACCACTCAGCTACAAAAGGAGATATTGGACCAGTCAAAGTCCTCCTTTCCATTTGAGAATCTATGGATGTTGGATGCGCATTTTAGCAGGTGCAAGGCAAGCGTTAAGGTCATGGAGAATTATAAAGGTGCTATTTTCTATTGTTCTGACAAAAGTGTAACTTAGACAACACCCTGGTTATTGCAGTGAAAGATGATGGATATTTGTGACAAATCAAGACAGTGATGAAGGGTGGATCAAAATTTAAAATCCTACCCACAAGGATCCAAGTAAAACAGTTGCAGCGAAGGTCTTGCTTTTTGGACATTTGTTTGTTTTTTTTTTCTTTTTTTAAAGGAACTAAAATTTATTCTTACTCATAAATTAATATATGTAAAATAATATTGATAGTAACGAACACTGAATTACATTTCTATTGACTAGCTACCTACTTTACGTTTACACGCTATGCAATTTGAAATCTTTTGTGCTATCGTTGTACCAAACGACTGTGTCCAACTACTCTTAAACCATTACTTGTTTCTGAACGTGTTTCTTTAACTATTTCATTTCATAACATGAACCAGATTAGCACAATTTTATCCACTCTTTTAAGCCTTAAAATATTCATATTGTGAGCCCTTTATAACTGTCAGAGAGCATGTTAAGCTTCTTTTGCTTCAAAGATTATTAAGGTTATTTTTGGTGAGGGAAGGAGACAAACTTTGCCTCACCTTTGATTCAAACATTTATGAAAAAAAAAAAAAAAGAAAACAAGTCTTACACAAGCAATGAGGTGATTACTAATTGACTGCTAGAAGAAATAAATAACTCCCAGATTCCTTCACAGTTTCTAGAATTTAAGGAATTTAAGCTAGAGTAAGCTGTTAGGCTTATGAAACATTTGGTAATAAACAGTAACTATGTATTGACTACACATGCAAACATTCTGGGCTTAAGTCATGCTGAAGACTTCACTGTTCACTATATCAATATATATAAAATTCTTTTTGCGTTTGAAAGGGAAATTATGTATGACCACGCGAAACGGAAATTATGTATGACCACAGAACATATTATTATACTGGCCATCTGTCCACTCTCCTGCTGTTCGGTCGCCTTACCGATCCCTGGCTCCGGTAGGCTCTACGAACAGCAACTTGGGATTCCCCAACGACCAAGGCTCTCACGCTGGGGACACCACGTCCCAAGTCCCGACTCCCGCTGCCTTCCGCGGCCTTACGCGGAGAGTCATCCGACTCCCAACCTTCATAAAAACAAACTCTGCGGGAGCGACCACAACTACTATGCCCCGGGTGTCGGCCAAACACCCAGGCTGCCTGCAAAGCTGCATGTGAGCCTTCACTCGTTCGCTGTCCCGCACCGGCTTTCTCTCTCTCCCCAATGCTTCCTGCTTTTTCCTCCCGCAACCTCCTGTCCGTTCTTTCTTTCCATTCTTTTCCTTCCCCTCTATCCAACTCGCACTTCTATTTATCAAGAGGGCATGGCAGCTGTGGCAAATCAGCGGCCCCAGGAACAATCACGGATGTGGACAGTTTCTCACCTGTGCACTTAGGTGAGAAGTGCCCACACCGCGAATCGCCCTGAGAACCGCTTCAGCCACACTACCACGCCCCGTTACTAAGCCGTGAGTGCGGTGATTATTTATTTAAAAATGGTCCTTTTATCATGCGCTGTGGACCCGCTACACCACAGGTTTACATCTAAGAAGATGTACCGACCTCTTCATGTTAAGTTTTGGACTTGGGAATTGTTTAGACCTTCTGCCCGTTAAGCACGGAAAGGCAGCGTCCACATTTCTCAGAATATTTTTTCTCTTAAATCACAGGCACGTAGTGCAAGGTTGTCAGGCAGAAATTTGCAGGATCACATAGAAAATTTAATTTTTATACCACAGCGGTCGTGTAGCACCTTTCACAAGGGATCTGCTACCGAGAGATGATCCAAATACATTTAAGCTGCTGTTAGTGCTACTTATCTGTTGTGTTATTGCACCTTTAAAATGTACTTTACCCGAAAGCACTCCAGTACTGCTCAATGTATCTTTACTTCTTAAATGTTAATGTTTTACTGTTTAATAATTTATATACTACACTGATTACCCAGTGGCTTCACTCACTGAGTGCTAGGGAAAAAAATAAAATGTAGTATTTATAAAATAAGTTATTAAGTAGTAAAACATTTTGATAAAAGAATCTGAAGAACATATAAGAAGCGTATAAATTATTAAACAGTAAAACATTAACACTTAAGAAGTAAAGATACATTGAGTACTACTGCAGTGGTTTCAGGTAAACTACCTGCTTGACAACCTTGCACTATGTGCCTGTGATTTAAGAGAAAAATTATTCTGAGATATGTGGACGCTGCCCTTCCATGCTTAATGGGCAGAAGGTCCAAACATTTCCCAAGTCCAATATGTCACATGAACAGGTCGGTACATCTTCTTAGATGTAAACCTTCCATCTTCTTAAAAGAATTCATCACAAAAGCAACCTTGGATGTTGCAGGGTTTTAGTGACCCGAACTCACCTTAAGAGACAGTAAGTAGGCGTGCACCGCAATTTACCAATAGAGTCACACTTCGATGGCGCCGATTACACTCATTCACAAAGATTTCCACTGTCCAGGGAGCCAACGGGGCACATGAAGTGTCACAAACAGTGCGAGAAGAGAGGACAGAGCCCGAAACTGCGAAGCTCTCGACCCAGCGGAGCAGCCAGACATTCCGCACCTCCCAGTGTCCACTTTGTTCTCACGACCCCTCGCCGCTGAAGGCGGTCTTGTCTTCACATTGTTTACAGCTCAGCGCAGTTAAAAACTAGAAAGACGCAAAGCTGTTTTCTTCATCTCTTCTACTATCAAGTACTGCCAATTAAAAAAAAGTTACAATGGGGCAGTTTCTGCAACAGTCACTTGACGAATAAATAAAACTTCTCCGTCAGAATGTGCCTGGCGGCGGACGATACACCATTGGGGTCCAGAGAGGAGGGCTGGGAGAGGGCGACACGAGTTGCACTACTATGGGATAGATCGGCGTGTTTGTGTTTACTTCTTTTCAATATCAGTAAAATTACTCTCACACAAATAATAACAATTCTTAAAGACGATATAAAAATGGTGTCCACAAACGAAGTGATTAGTTCCTGTATTATAATATGTTCTGTGGTCATACGTAATTTCCGTTTCGCGTGGTCATACGCAATTTCTGTTTCAAACGCGAAAAGAATTTTATATATATAGATATACTGTATATATATATATATATATATATATATATATATATATATATATATATATATATATATATATATATATAGATATATAGATATACTGTATATATATATATATATATATATATATATAATATATTATATAGAAGTGAAGGTCTGTGATACGGTTTGCATATTTGGAGCTGGAGATCCACAAAGGGAGAAGACGATTCACGTATCATAAAGTAGTTTTTATTCCTGAGCTTTCAGCCCCTGCCAGGAGCCGTCATTAGAGGATAATGCTTAGACATTCAAGAATCAAAGGCAATATATAGCAAAATTAGGTTGTGTGGGGAGGGGGGGCAGATGGGAATTGGTCAGTGTATGGGGGGGAGGGTAATGAGGTGGGGGTTCGGAGGAGTATTGGTCGTAAAGTTTTATTTATTATGAATATGTTCTTATTAAGTTTGCATATGCTGGGTTTACTGTATGTCCAAATGTCTGTTAATGGTGTTTTCGTTTGATAGCCAAGATTCTGCCAGCTCTCTGGCACTTTTAGTACTGGCCTTAAATTTTACTTGTACATTGTCCCAGTTGAATGTATGTCAGGGTGATTTTGTATGCGTATAGATCAGTGATCGTGAGAATTAGTTGTGTTAGTGAATTAAAGGAGTAGATGGTTGAGTTCCACCCTAGGTGAATGTGGGTCCACAACACAAATGCATTGTATGCAGACACATCTAGAATGTTATAAAACACAACCATTGGCCATCTCCTGGTCATTCTCTGGCAAGTGTAGGTGGCAGTCAGCTTGTCCAGGTTGTCCACTCCACCTTTTTTTTATTATAGTCCAAGATAATTATGGGCTTTTTGTCACTTGCTGATGACACAGCTGCATCTTTGTGAAAAGTGGACATAAGTATCACACTCCGGTGTTTTTTTGGACAATATGAAACAACCGTGGTGGTGTCTGTAAAAGCAGATTTTGAAGAAAGTGGAGCCCTGTCCTTCACCTGCAAAATTTCGGCAGGCAGCTCAGGTTTATTTTTTTTTACTGTGCTCACCATGGTAAGTTTCCACCTGAGAAGTTCTTGTCCACGGTCATAGCTGGTAAAGAAATTGTCACATGTGATATTGTGACCCCGCAGTCCAGTAGTCATATCGTCAGATCAAAACATGTCTTGATGTCACTTACTCTCGTCACAGCAAACCTTGTGATTCCAGGGGTCATTTTGATGATATTTGCAGCAGCTGCCCTGCCATGTAAGTCAGGAGCTCCAACAGATGTTACCACTTTTGGATTTGAATGTTTCAGCAGGAGTGAGTGCAGCTTCAGCATCGGTGACCTCCTCATCAGACTCATCAGATGTGTCTGTGCCTTCTGGTAGATACTGTGCAATGTCTTCCTCTTCGGAAACCTGCTCATCTGTATCACTATGCTGTTCCGTGTCCTCTGCCTCATTTTCAGAAAAGATATGATCCAGAGCTTGGCTTACTGTAAATCTTCTTCTCATTTTTGACTGCTGCAAACAGGAGATGTGTACTCTGCAAGTCACCAACGCTAAACTAAATTTGTCTTATGCAAGCCTTCCATGTCTGAACAGGTCTGTCTTTGTTTGTTTGTTTTGTTTGTTCAGGTAAGGAGACACACAGGCAAAGAGAGAAGCCCCTCAAAGTGTGTTTAGGATTTTTGTTTTGACCCTAACTATTGTTTTATAACCTTAAATTATAACTGGGTCAAAACTGACCCTACTAACTCAAAGGTAATCATTTTCACCAGAGCATTTTATAATTTAGTACAATTGTTTCTTTTGTTTTATTTTAATTAAATACAGATTCCTGACAAAGTCAAAAAGCCTTGATGCAATAAACAAAATTAGGTAGTAGTTTTATGCATTTAAAAAGTAAAACGGGTCGGTGCTGACCCTAACACAAGAGGAAGGTTAAACAGTGGTATAAACAACAAAAGGAATCTGATTGAGTGAAATAGAGTGTCGGAGAAACTCTAAAGTTGAAGTTCACAAAGTCGCACTGTGCCCAAAATAAAAAAGAATTTGTCAGATATCAAAGTCGCCATGAAAAGTCTGAGTCTGAGTGTCATATGGAAGCTTATTAGGGTAAAGAGAAAAAAAAAAAATAGGCACGCAGTCGGAAAAAAAGCTTGAAATGTCAACTTTAATCTCGAAATTTCCACTTTAATCATATTTTGTCATTAAAGTATAATATCATAAACTTCATCTTAAAATCTTTAATTTATTAGTTTCTCAAATCCCATCGTAACTAGAGTAGCACGTTAAATGCTTTGTTTTGTATGTGTTCTTCTGTGTGCACTATGTGTGTGAATCACTACGTGCTTCTTAACCCTTTAACCGCCAACTCCCTAAATATTCCCCACGCCAGGCGAAATCTGAACAATTTTCGTTTTTTTACTTTTTTACATTTTTTTTACATTTTTTACATTTATTCAAGCAGTATTGACCACTAAATGTTGTGCAAGTTGCCAGTGTATACACGAAATCTATAAATGTAACCTGAATTCTCAGCTAAGCAAAACATCTTGATACCAAACCGTGCCCTTTTCAATGGTAGATACTGTCGAAACTGTAAGCGGCACTTCCACGACAATAAACTTTCATCAACTGCAACTGACGGTCCTGGCATGTAGGGCAACTGAAATGCTTCAAATAAATGATCAATCAAAGGACATAGCTTGAACAAGCGGTCGCGGTTTGGATCTTTCTTATCTGGCTCATTTCTGTTGTCATTCAAATGAAAGAATTTCAGCAGCAAAGAGAATCGGTTACGTGTCATGACAGCTGCAAAAATAGGTGTTTCATACATAGGATCTGTAGACCAGTACATCTCAATATCTGGTTTTCTGATTATTCCCATCAACATCAAAATCCCAATGAATTTTTTCATTTCGTTTTCATCAGTGTCAAACCAAGCACAAACACGGGAATGTGGAGGTAAATTGGGATTTTTCTCAATAAACTGTGCTGCATACAGATTTATCTGATGAACAAAATGTCTGATCAAATCAGGTGACACAAACAGCTCATAAAACTGCTCAGCAGTGTAATTGTTTACATCAACAATAAAGCCACAAGTTCCCTCAAACGAATGCAGAAAAGGTAGCTCACCACGGGCAGCAGCCCAGCTGAGATGCCGGGGATACACCCACTCAGCGCCGTCATCCGATGCGTCTTCATTCACAGTATCATGCAGCGCACGTTGCTGCTCATCACTGTCACTAAAATCTTCTTCAGAACTGCTACAATCATGATCAGAACTGTCCAAAATCGCCTGCAAAGCCTCACTTGAAGTCAGTTTACGTTTCGCCATATTCACAGCTGTTACATGCGAATCACGTCACATGACCGGCCAAAACAACCACAGACTTGTCGAAATACAACGTAGTAATAATACCCACGCCAAACCGTCAGTTATACTACTTGCCAGGCATTCATATAAACACAGGCAAATGTGCCGGATAATTCCGGCAGTATGGCGTTAGCAATAAAACAACGGTGCCGGATATATCCGGCAGAGGGCGGTTAAGGGGTTAAATGGGCTTTCTCTTCCTCCGACAGGACACAGAATCCATTATATTCGTGATATTAGAGCTCTCTGAATAATTTAAATACTGAGATGTATATTTGATATCATTTTCATGATGATAGGATTTAAAGCATGTATCAAACATGGGAACACGGCGTCGCAGTGATAGTGAAGAGCTGGCACCTCATCCAGAGATTGTTCCGGGCTCCCGCAAGATGCTTTCTGTACCGTTCACGACCTTCAATGAAGTAATTTATTGCAGCAATACTGTCTCTTTCAAATGTACTAACCTCCAATTCATGTCCTTCCTTTTCTTTCTCCAAGTAACCAATCGTCACACGATCATCTCTGTAATAGATGTCAAGCCATCTGTAGGCTTAGAATGCTGATTCTTCAAAACTTTTAAAGAACATTGAAATATCTTCGTAGTACATGTTTGATTATTCTATCCATCTATCCTTCCACTGTCGCGCCAGTCCCAACAAGAATACAGAGTGAGGTAGGAACAATCCTGAATGGGCCCCAGATTATTTAAATAATGTGAACACTTTATCTGTATAATGTAATAAACATATTTTGCTGCGTTCCATCTTAAAAATGATATTGTATCATATGTAAATACGCGCTTTATAAAGTGACTCATGTTAAGCAATATTATAACTGTATCGCAAGTTTACATTGAGGTGATTGTACTTACAGGAAAGGCTCTGAAGCGTTTGCCGTATGAGAGCAGTTCAAATAGACAGAAAGGCTGAGGCGGTGTGTGCTTGATGCTGTATACTGATAATTCTTTATCCAATCAGCTGATGTAGAGCTGTGATTCCACACTCAGATACAGTGATTTAAGTACTCCGAGAGGTGCAGTGAGAGTAATATGGAAAAAGATGATCCGCTGTGGCAACCCCAAACTGGAGCAGCTGAAAAAAAAAGTGTCACTGTGTCACTTTTTTCACATACCGTTGTTTGTTTGTGATGTATTTTTTAGTTAGTCAGATGACTCCACAAGAGAGGCAGGTGTATGGTGAAGTGGAGCCACTCAGGTTCACTCTTATGGAGTCATTTAAATGCTCATCTGTCAGTCTTGTTCTGAACTTTGATTTCATGACATTCACGTTAGACTCACAAAGGTATGAAGACCCAAACAAAGCAGACATTTTCAGAACCCATTGGTGAAGATTCTTATAGTTATCTGGCTCTACTAAGCTCCAGAAATGCTGAGAATGCTGTTGAGACGTTAACTGCACATTATTTTAAAGCTTTACTTATATATAATATATAAAATCCAATGTCTGACTGTCTGTCCACTTTTCACAGGAGAACTACTTAAAGGATTTATATTGGGTTTTTTTCTGTAATTTGCTTGAACATTCCGGTTGATTTTGCAACTTCTCTCATTTTGCTATGAATCATGCGGTAACGATTTATTTGTGCAAATTCAAGAAACATGCAGTGGGCCGAGGGGAGGGGTCTTCCTCACTCACTCGCCAGCTTCAGGTTGTGTTCCTTAACTCCGCTTAGCTAGCGAACGAGAGAACAATTGAATTCAACTTTGTTTGATATTTAAAATAAAGTGTTACTTAGGTCTTGATGAGTTTGAGTCCGAATATTCTCTTAAGTGTATGCCACATTGAAAAGAGAGATTGCAATTCAGATTGTGAAAAAAGCGTTGGAAAAAAGATGGTCTGATTGTCTCTAAACAGAGTTTTAGGACTTCTCTTTTCAATTTCCAGGCTGAAGTTAAGATAATGAAACAAAACTTCTTTGCCGATTTAGTATCCCATCACTCAAAGAATCCTAGGGTCTTATTTAATTCAATTAATGCGGCCATTCACCCTCACTCTGCAATGGGATTAAATAGCATTGTTCATTCATGTGACCAGTTTCTATCATTCTTTGTCATCAAAATCAATACTATCCGCCGTGGCATTGTTCAAACTGACTATAAACTTCCTACTGTTAATCATGCCATTGTCTTAGAATCCTTTGATCTTGTCTCACTTTCACAACTAAAAAGAACTATTGACACCCTTAAACCAGCCCCCAGTCCTCTGGATATTGTACCACCACGTCTCTTAGTGGAAGCCTTTGATGTGTTGGGCCTACCCTTAATAGCCATTATCAATGATTCTATTAGTTCAGGGGTTGTGCCCTCATTTTTTAAACATGCTGCAGTCCGTCCCAGTCTAAAAAAGGCAGAATTAGATCCTGGAGTTTTAGCCAATTTTCGTCCAATTTCCCAACTGCCATTTCTGGTTAAAATTCTAGAAAGAATCTTTTATAATCAATTGGTTGATCACCTTAACTCCAATAATTTATTTGAGATCTACCAATCTGGCTTTAGGCGTTATCATAGTGTTGAAACGGCACTCCTGAAAGTGTTCAACGACATCTCTCTTATTACTGACTCAGTTGATGCGGCAGTCCTTGTCCTCCTTGACCTGCCCGCTGCCTTTGACACTATTGACCATGAGATATTGCTGTTGCGACTTGAACATCTTGTTGGGCTTAAAGGGGCTGCTCTTAACTGGTTCAGGTCATATTTAACTGGTAGACACTTTTCAGTGACTTTTAATTCCTCTTCTTCATCTACTGCTCCTCTTAAATATGGTGTTCCTCAGGGATCCATTTTGGGTCTTATTTTATTCTCTATATACCTTCACCCTATTGGAGCGATTTTTAGGAAGTTTAACATTTCTTTTCACTGCTATTCTGATGATACTCAGGTTTTTATTCCTGTCTGCAACTCTACAACAAATCAACTCTACAACTGTCTTTCTGAACTAAGATCCTGGATGGCTAATAATTTTCTTGATCTAAAGCCCAAATTGGTCTTGGACTCGGCTCTTTCTCTGTCTTTTCCAAACCTCAAGTCCGCAATCTTGGTGTTACCTTTGATAGTAACCTCTCTTTTGAGAAACAAGTAAATTCTGTAATCAAGAGTTGCTTTTTTGCGTCTATTAGGTAAGATAAAGTCTCTTTTATCTTCTAGGGATCTTGAGATAGCTACCCATGCGTTTATTTTTTCTCGCCTCGATTACTGCAACTTGCTGTATTCTGGGATTAGCAAATCTCTAATACACAGGTTACAGTTGGTCCAAAATGCTGCCGCTCGCTTTCTGGTTGGGGCAAGAAAGTATGACTCTGTTTCTCCTATTTTAGCTTCTTTACACTGGCTGCCTGTCAGTTTTCAAATTGATTTTAAAATCTTGCTGCTAGTTTTTAAATCTTTACATGGGCTTGCTCCTGCCTATTTTCTGAACTGTGTGTTTTACATCAGCCATCTAGAATACTTAGATCTTCTTGTCAGCTGTCTCTGGTTGTCCCTCGTACCAAGTGTAAAACCAAGGGGGACAGACAGGGCTTTTGCAGCTGCTGCGCCTCGCCTGTGGAACTCTTTACCTCATCATATAAAGGAGTCGTCTACAACTGAAGTGTTCAAAACAAGATTAAAAACTCATTTCTATTCACTTGCATTCCGTGACATTCAGTAATACTGATGGTTTCCTCTTTGTGATTATATAACACTAGCAAAATACCCGTGCTTCTCAGTGGCGAAGTACTGGTTTAAAATTTTAAATAATAAACTGATGGAAAATATACCAATAATTATATGTATATATGTGTGTGTGTGTATATATATATATATATAAATATATAGTAATATATATGTGTGTGTGTGTATGTATATTATATATATATGGTTTTGGCAGCCAAGCGCTTTTTTCCAACCTAGAAGATGTCTCTTGAGATCCGTTTAATCGCCTCGTTGATTGCACGTCTTCCAAGCTAGTTTCAATACCCATTTCCTGCACCGAGTCATCTCCCCTTTTATGAGTGACTGTGTTAGTGGCCGTACTTCGCACAGGTCTTTGAACGCACTGAATACTTGTAACTGGTGTTGCCTGTCAGCTACTTTCGACAGGGAATGGAAGCAATTGTCGAGTAACAAAAATTATTTGTAAATGATTTCGCATTGAAGAAATAGTAAAAACTTGATCACTTGGGTCAATAGCTAAAGAAATACACACAGCAAACGCAATTGAGAATACACCAGAATCTGTATGATTTAATTGTTGCTGTGCGTCTTCATGTTGAATTTTTTATCAGCGTTTAAACCATCATAATAGGTACACACCCCGTGAGTCACTCGTTCAGTAGCTGCAGAAGGTAATATTTGAATATGTTTTGCATTTTGTGGAATGGGCATTATAGGTATGTCAGGAGTCCACATTTGCAAAACCTCTTGAGGTTGGAAAATAGTATGTGCAGCTAAAATTTTGTTGAATTTGCTCATGTGATCTGTTGATAAATAATCAATATTTACCAACTCATTCATTGCAAAATCTGACAGTGGTAAGATCACTCCTTCCATAACACTAAACACAAACACTAAATAGACACTAACAGTAAAAAACGGCAACACCACCGGGAACAACACTAAATGAGATAAAGTAAAAGTCTACTAAACACTAAAGTTCAAAAACGAAGTAGAAAGTAACAGTAAACCGCAACACCGCCGGAAACACCGGCACACCGCGTCTACTAAACACTAAGAAACACTAAGTAGAAACACTAAAGGAAAAAATACTATTTGGTAAGTATCGCGTCTACTAAACAGTAAATCAGTAAAGGAGAAACGACTAAACACTATGGAAAAAGAACGGCAAGACCACGTCAGCTGCGGAGCTCAGCTCGGAGCGAAATTAAGTGAATGAAATCAGGTGAATGGGAGGGGAGATGATCACGTGACTCCAACACCCGCCTTAACTCTCCATCCCTCCACAAACACAGTCTCTCGGATCCCAACTCTCCTTTATATATATAGATTACTTATATTTATTATGTATTTTATTTTGTGTTCATATATTTTATTTCTATTTATGTTTTATGTTAATTGTTTTGTTTTTCTATTATTCTATTATTGTAAAGCACTTTGGCCACAGCATTACTATCCATCCATCCATCCATCCATTTTCCAACCCGCTGAATCCGAACACAGGGTCACGGGGATCTGCTGGAGCCAATCCCAGCCAACACAGGGCACAAGGCAGGAACCAATCCCGGGCAGGGTGCCAACCCACCGCAGCAGCATTACTATGTTGTTTTAAATGTGCTATATAAATAAATTGACATTGACATTGACATTGTGGATTGTGATTTTGTGTTAAAAGGATCGTGATATAATTTTTTGGAAAGATCGTCCTCCCCTAATTTCACTAATCAAGTTTTCAAATTTATGTAGGATTCCCTTTGGTGAGCTACTTGGAAAGGGGTTGCAAGCTACCGGTAGCTCGCGAGCGATGTGTTGGAGACCCCTGCACTACGGCGTTTGTGAGTGTTTTTGGGAGTATGAGTCATATGGGGCTGAAAATTTGAATGATTTTGACCGTAAGCCGATCAAACTGACCATCACTACTGCTTATCATAGTCCACCAGTGACAGTGTTCAAATACATATTGGTGCCAATGGGCTGAGATGCTAAAGAAACTTTCACATTCAGCAGCTTCTGACGTCAATGTGTACTGTAGATGCACGTTTGTACTGTGGAAGAAACAAAGTCAGAATATGAATTTAAAAATGAAGATCTTCATTTAGGCTCATATCCTTGCTCCACAAGGCTTATTCTCACCTGGAAAAAGCTGTCAGCACTGTGTTTTTTGATTTCTCCAGTGCTTTCAATACCATCCAGACATCTCTGTTAAAGGGTAAAGTCTGAGATATTTCTCTTTTATCTGTACACCTCCGACTATAAATATAACAACAGGTCATGTTACTTGCTAAAATTCTCAGATGATTCTGAACTTATGGAGTGTATTGATAAAGTGGAATGAGACTGAGAAGATGAGTCCGGTGGAAAAGTAGTTTCTTGGTGCAAAGAGAATTGTCTGCATCTTAACATCAGCAAAACCAAAGAACTGGTTATTGACTTTTGTCCCACCAAATAACCCCTACGTCCGGTCACTGTTCAAGGAGTGGATATAGAGGTGGTCCGCTCCTGCATGTATTTGGGGGTTCACATTAATGACAGGTTAGACTGTTCTCGCAACACAGAGGAACTATATAGGAAAGGACACAACAGGCTCTTTTTTCCTGGGTAGTGACATCCTTCTCGTTGTGACAGCAGTTATGACTTTGCTTAAATGAATTAGTGACCCAAAAGGTTTGCACCATGAAGATGCGCTACTCAATACTGTACACCACCATCCTGATGAGAAGTCGAGCGACTGAGTGAAGGGGTACGGGTGGTATGCACCCAGAAGTTGCAAACGGAGGTTAAATGTTGCGATGGCTGTCCGGCGCCTTCCTCATCACTCCGATGCTGTGGCAACCCGGCTTGGTTCAATTCTCTAACAGAATAAAAACCAAATGATTATTATTTGTATGACCACTTAGGTACGTAAGTAAATGGAATAAATAACAAAAAAAAAACAGGACAGCTAATACTGAATCCACAAATCCTTTTCTGTATTACTTTTAAACAATGGGTATTGGTTTAAAACGTAAAACTTGAGAGGATGCAAAAAGTTTTTTTCCTGTTCGTTATAGTTTTAGCAGAGTCAGCCCTAAGAATGTTATGTGCTACATGTCTGGTAAACTGCTGGAGCTTGTTTAAAGTTTTATTTCTCTGACTATTAAACCATGCAGTGAAGCTCAAAGTGATGTCAACAGTATGAATAAGTTTAAAGAAGATGAAAGTCAACCAAGTGTCACTTCATACAGTATCTCTCAGTATTTTCATATTTTCTTTATATCTCATACTATGACCAAGCCCTAGACAAACAGGATTTTCAAACTGAACACTGTAACTTATCCCCTCCAGGATGGGCAGTCATCTCCACAGTCGGCTTGTTTTTCATGTCACCTTCATTTTTGCTGTTCAGTATTGCTGAATTTTATGTCATAGACAAATAACCAGTCCACTATACCTTACCTAAACACCTTTATTATATTATTATATGTCTTCTGCTTTGCGGTTGTCTCTTGCTGAGCCCTCTGCTTCTCTTTCTTCCTTCATTAGCCAGTTACTTTGAGTCTTTTCATTTGATTTTCAGTTTTTGGGACCGACAGGAGATGTAAACATCTTAATTTCATCTGAAAATCTGTTGCTCTAATATGACACCTTAGAATATCTTCTTAATTTGCTTTACAAAATAGGGCAAATTATTCATTTCTATGAGTCGACAGCAATGAATTTTATTGTTACAAAGGTTTATAAAATTACAGCTCCTAAATATTGGAACTTTATAGGTAGGCTTTAGAGTCCAATTGCTTTTCAGTTAATTTCTCAATGCAAAATTCCAGGCATTTAAATTTTCTTAGTTCAAAGGCACTTAATAAGATTTTATTATAAGTACATCATTTGGTTCACCTGAACTTCCAAACAGGTCATCCACCTGAAGCTAAGCACGTTCAGGCCTGGCCAGTACTTGGATGTAAGACGAACCAGGAGAAACTTAGGTTGCTGCTGGAAAAGGTGTTGGCAAGGCCAGCAGGGTGCGCTTACCCTGTGGTCTGAATGTGGGTGCCAATGCCAGGAACACCGTACTGTAAAAACGGAACTGCACTTTGGACGTGACTTAAAACTGAGGTCCTGAATCTCTGTGGTTATTAAGGATCCCTTCATAAATAGTACGGTGTATCCCAATGTCCAGGCTAAATTGCACTCCACGACTTGGTCATTCTGGTCCTCTAATGTTCTTCTGTCTCTATTTGACTATCTCTCTCACCCCTTCACCTCGCAGCTCACGTGTGATGAGCGTACTGATGCAAAAATGGCTACCATCACATCATCCTGATGTATGCTGCACATTGGTGGTGGTTGAAATGACTCTGCACTCATTGTGTAAAGCATTTTGAGTAGTGAAGAAAGCGCTATATAGATGTAAAACATCATTAATATTATTATTATTATCATTGGTTGAGTCTTTGCTGTTCTCACGCATGCACGTAGGAGGATCATCTTTCAGGTTTATTGGTGGTAAGATATACCGCTCCAGGGCGAGAGGGGGTGCAGTCACTAACTGTCATCAATTTGGTCACCTACTGCAAAGGCAATTGACTCCACTCCTACCGATCAGACGACTATAAAAGAGTGGACCCCCCCAGAAAAAGGCGTATCATTTCAGGCCTGAACTAGCAGCAGCACAGAGCTCCCAACAAATGCATAATCTACTGAAATAAATATTTTTAAAGAATATCATGAAGAATTCTTTTTGTTTTCATTAAATTGCCTGTAATGCCATTCAGCATTTTTTGTTTGTTTTTATTTACTTTAAGATTAAAATGGATGGCCTGGCTGACTCCCCGACACTTCTTTGATGTCCACAAGTGTCCTTCCACCTGTCCAGAAATGTAGAGTCACGCTCCCCTTTTTATGTCATGCGGAATAACAAATTCTCCCGATTTAGAGATAATAGTGGCTCTGTCAAATATGTACTTTCACAAATTAACCATTTTTTTGTAATCAACCCTTTGGGAAATATTGAAATCACATATAAAAGATAAAGGCAACTTTCTGCAGTAATTTAGAACAGACTGAACTGATCTTATTTGTAAATTTGATGAAGAATATAAACTGTCAAACTCCCCAGATCTCCACAGGAAGGCTAATGTCTACATCTTAGCTATTAATATAGATAGATAGATAGATAGATAGATAGATAGATAGATAGATAGATAGATAGATAGATAGATAGATAGATAGATAGATAGATAGATAGATAGATAGATAGATAGATAGATAGATAGATAGATAGATAGATAGATAGATAGATAGATACTTTATTAATCCCAAGGGGAAATTCACAATTCAATCAAACAACATGTCCTTAAACTATCTGGGGAAGAGCAGTAAGGCTGATTAGAGGACTGAGAAGGCCCTGCCTGTCATTTCCATTAGGCTACAGATTGTCATCTTCATCACACCTAATATCATTCTTTGCAAGACACCTTAGTTGAAAAAGCTTTGTGAGACAATTCCAAGCCTGGTGGGCCTCTGCAGTGATGTTGTCACAGGCTGTATCCATGGCCTTAATGAGCACAACCTGAACATATGAATTTCAGTCATAAACCTTCCAACAACATTCTGTAAAAAACTCTTTGATGGCACTGAGAAAGAAAAAGGAGTGTGGTGGGAGATATGCTATTGATATCCTCACATGGGACTGGAGCCTCCCCTCAAATGTTGTGCTCTGATGGATTTTCACATTGCCACATATGATGACAACGTGATCCAACTGCTGCTCATTCATTGAGTCTGCCACCATGAATCAATCTGCAAGCCTTTCAAGGAACACCAAATGAGCTCCATTACAGGCCCCAAACACAGCATGGCGGTGTATGAGCCCATTTTTTTCACCTGCTGCACACATTGTGATATTTCCACTCCATTGTCCTGGGACTTCTATTTGTAGCTCGGTGTCTGATCAAATTTCCTGAAAACCTGATTCTTCCACAAAAACACAGGATATGCACTTTAGAACAGTAAAACTATGTCACAATGCATACTGAACAATAAATATGAATGCAATACGGTTAACTGAATACTAAAGCGAATTGTGGAGTTTATCCAGTAATGAAATGCACCGACTAAATGAATACAGGAAATACTTGGAGTCTATTCCTATAGATCACCTTAGATTACCTGCACATACAACTTCAAATGGTACCTTGTAGATCTTCTTCACTGTCACCAAATTCCTGTTCCAGTGCCGGTCCATAGTAGCCTTACTTACAGTGCTGATTCTGAGAGACATTGTTGTATTGAATAATTTTTTCTTTTATGTCTTTCAAGCAGAGAACATTCTTGTCCAGAACCATATTTACTATAGTAGTCTACAGTTCAGCAGTAAATTTTGCCCGTCTCCATCAGCACATGGTCTTCCTTCCACCTTTTGGTGTACTAAAATCAGATGTTTTTCATGGTAGCTAAGTGTTATACAAACAGAATGTACTGTATATGTATCATTTGATGTATTGTTTCTTGTGGTAACAATAGTACTTATCGATTCTTCCTCTTGAAAACATGTATAAATGATCCAACTTTTATGGCTGCTTCATTCAATGTCAGCCCAATGTAATTACATTATCAATTATTGATGCCCTTATTTCATTTAACACAGGGTGGCGCAGGGAGATGGGACATTTTCAATTGATGTTCAATGCATGAATAAGCACGTTACAAAATTCATTTAATGTATTGCACAGAATATGCAATTAATAATGGTAATCAATATTCATTCAATATTAATTTTATGTTTTGAAAAAAACATCATGAAGATGTTGTCCATTTCTCCATACTCTGGCAGCATGTTGTGGAAATTCTGCTATGCTCGACATAACATGTCAAGAGGAATGTTGGCGATTTCCTCTTCAATCCTTCTTTTTAGTTCTCCTTTAGTTTGTAGGTGTGGAACTTCAGTATTCTTTGCACACTTTGTTGCCTCAACTGTAGCGATGATGCGTGTTGTGGAATGGAGCAGCGAGGGCTCCTCGCGATTGCAGCTCAAATAGCCTCAATATTCTCTGGTGTACGTGCTGCTTGAACACCACCTGGGGTCTTCTTATTTAAGGCTGAACCCATTTCTTCAAAATTATGCACCTATGTTGTAATCTCATGAGCAGACGGGACATGATCATAACATCCTAACTGGTGATGACACCGAAATTCCCAGTAGTCAGCAGCAGCAGTCATGCTTTCACCATTCTTATAAAAGACTTTAACAGCGAATGCTCTGTGCACACCACTCCACTGCTTCATTATAACAAATGGCAAGGGGTTCAAAATGAGGTTGCATTGGTCCCAAACAACTGCTGACGCCCCAGGGACACCAACACCTAGTTCCAAAATTTCCCATTTCACTGTGCTACCTTCTATATATCTAGTTTGCCTTTCAAGACTCCTTCCAGCATTTCCACCTTGCATTTGCACATCCCCAGCTTTGCACCCAACAACTCCATTTCCTACACCTTCTGCTTCCATTGTGTTTGATTGAAGTGACTGATCTGGTGTGCTCCTTTATGTGTGACTTGGTAATGAACTGCAGATCAACAGTTTTGTACTTCTGCATTCTCACAGAGCATAAAGAACTCACACAGCTGCCCCAGATTTGTCGAGATTTAGAAGATCACGAGAGGACTGCAAACTCTCAGGACAAATCTTTACTTTGTGCCATCATTTGTTTAAGATATTTTGCTAATTGTGTTTTCCATTTGTTAGTTTGATAGAAAGTGAATAGAATTCTGTGAAATGAATAAGAAATCATATAGAGTTCATTTGAAGTTAGTAGAACTATATCATTTGTCACAAACTCTACTCTGATTCATAGCAAAGTTTGGGGCAGACACTCGTATATTTGGTATCCTGGCTGCAAAGTTGCGAAAATGTAAACAGCACTGATGTGCACAAAACCGAGTCCAAAACAGAACTGAGGGAATAGGGAAAAGGTGGAGGCTTTTAAAGGGGAAGACAGGAAGTGAAGTCAAAGGGGTCGGGCTCACATGGGTCTTCAGCCATAGGCACGATATATATATATATATATATATATATATATATATATATATATATATATATATATATATATATATATACACCATATTCAAACCCTTTAGCTGCCTCCCATGCGCACATGTGACAAGGCCTCCCCTTTAGCGACCCTAACTGAGAGGTTCTGAACCCAAGAAAGAGTGTTGGTGTTGGCGTGAAGAGAGCCCCGATGATGAATGAGCGAAAACTTGTACGGCTGGATGTCAAGAAACCACCGGGTTGTAGCGGTCTGGTGCTGCTAAGATTCACACCGTCAAGATGATGGTGATTTATTTATTTTTATACAGGATTCCAGGGATGCTCCCAGCTTTGGCTCGACCCGCACACACTCACAAACAGAGACAAAATAAAACACACTGGGAACTAACAACAATTAAAAAATATAAATAAATTAAATTTAAAAAATAATACGGTGATATTACATTAAACACAAAAACACAACTCCACACAGCAAAGTCCATGGAATACCACACCAGATGTAATGAGAGATGACGAGAGTAAGTCCAGAGATCTGTATGTTGTAAGGGAATGAAAAAACAGTCCTAGCGGTAGACACTGTAAGGGTGAAGACAGGTGTATAGTTCAGGAGCGCTCCTATACTTGCGGGAAAGCCGTGAATCCACAATCATTCCTCAGCACACAGGTAGACAGACGATCCAGACCCCAACAATGAATACAATCCAGGACACAAAACTAATTACGGCTTAATCAACAGAAGGCAGTCTGACAGGTAAACGGAACACAAAATACAACAACAAAAAACACTTGTTTTCATCCTTGAACACCTGCCCTCCTTTTAAACCCCTCTGACCACCTTTGACCCCAACAGCCCCTGCAGGGACTGCTGGGAGATGCAGTTTTAACTAATAGTAGCACTGCTACAGGGTGACCCACGGATTTGACTCCTTGTGCAGGGCCATCCACTGTAATCGCCAAAGCCTCTCTCTCCACTGCCGCATACCTGGTCTCCCGGTCCAACAGTTTCTGGCTCAGGAAGATGAAGAGGTGTTCCACAACATCGATGCTTTGGCTCAGTACGGCCCCCAGGCCTCTGTCCGAAGCATCCGTCTGGAGGATGATAGGTAAAGAAAAGTTAGGTGCTTTCAAAATAGGTGCAGACGTAAGGGCCTGCTTCAAATCACTAAATACAGCGCCTGTGTTTTCAGTCCATACCACAATGTTTAAGGCCCTCTTCTTTATCAAATCAGTCAAGGGCACTGCTCTCTTCGAGAACCTGGTGTACAAACCGGCGGTAGTACCCCGCTAACCCGAGAAAAGCTTGGACCTGCCACTTGGTTCACGGACGGGGCCATTTCAAAATGGCATCTACTTTGGAGCACTGTGGCTTCACGGTACCCCAACCCACCAGGTAGCCTAAATACTTGGCTTCGCTCAACCCAAAGAAACATTTCTTGGGGTTAATCTGAAGCCCGACCTCACCAAGTGTCCGCAATACCGCTTTTACCTGCTGTAGGTGATCCATCCATGTGCTGGAATAGATGACCAGGTCATCCAGATAGGCAGCACTGTATACGTTATGAGGCCTGAGCACTTTTTCCATCAGACGCTGAAAGGCTGTCGGAGCCCCGTGTAACCCAAATGGAAGGACACGATACTGCCAGTGTCCCGCTAGGGGTACTAAACGCAGTCTTAACCTTTGCAGAGTCCATTACCACTAGTATTACTACTGAAAACTGCAAATTTAGGAGTGAGTGGGGATCGAACCGGGGACTCTTGATTACAGTTGGTTTGCATCTGTACTTGTGCTGTTACTTATGGGGAATGGAATAGCTGGCTGCTGGCAGCTTGTCTTTATCAGCACATTTAGAGGACAAAAGACTCTGGCGGAGAGGTGTGAACGGATTTAAGAAGCGATTTAAGGTGGGCCGGATCTACGAGTTTTTTTGTATGCCCTGGTAATTCTAGTGTTAAAGGAGCCTTCCAGTACCCCTTTGTCATGTCCAGCGTGGTCAAATATTGAGCTTGTCCAAGCCTCTCGAGGAGGTCATCCACTCGTGGCATTGGATAAGCATCAAATTGGGAGACTTGAGTAAGTCGACGGAAGTCGTTGCAAAACCTCCAACCTCAGGATTAGTGACCAATACAATGGGACTGGACCAGGGACTTTGACTTTCCTTGATTACTCTTAGTTCCAGCATGTGCTTAACCCAGGAGTGGTATATGTCTCACCACTTTTAATTTTAGACCACTCCCGCCCCAGTATCACTGGATGTGATGGATTTGGGTGGACCGCCACGGTTAATTTCTATTCCGAGCCCCCACAACTGATGATACAGACAGTGGACCTGTACCAGCGGATTTCTCCATGAACACAGGTTATACTGGTCTTAAATGTTAACCACTGTCGCGGTAGCACAAATAGAATAGGAGTTGAATAAGGCCCTGGTTTTGAACCCGTTTATTGTCACCACACCTGTGTGTGGGACCGCCAAGGGGTTCGTCAGAGCGCACCGACCCCTCTCCCCCTCCACCTGCATTCCTCCTCGCCTTCAAGTGGATTGCGTGCTGACATCTCCGCGAATGCCAGTGCGAGCTCCGAGTTGTAGGGGAGGGGGCTAGGTTTAGGGACATACCTTGGCTGTTCCCCCATGTCGCAAGGCCGTGACATCACAGGGGCTGGAGCCAGCAAGGTCTTCCTCCATAGGCTCGGACCCGGAAGTGATGTCAAAAGGGCCAGGTGGAATCTCTTTTGAATGGTCTGCAGGAAAGGGAGAAAAAGAGTCAGTGCACTTTGCCACATCCACGGTGTGATTTGGAATTGTCCTTATTCAAGCCCTTTAGCTGCCTCCCATGCGCATGTGTATGACAAACTACATTTGCAAAATTTCACTACAGTTGGGGACATTGCATCCAAACAATGGAGAAAAACTGTTAAGTGCAACATATAGTCATTTAAATGGAACATTTAGCATTAAAATGTGTAATTTATCAGTTTAATGTGACATTTAGCATTAATGTTGGATTTGTAGTATTTAAGTATGACATTTAGCAATTTGTTTAATATTTGCATGTAAGTGCGATTTTCAACCATTTATGTTGGCAATTTAACATTTAAGTAGAAAACTTAGCCATTTAAGTTTGACATTTAGCCTTTTAAGTTGGATATTAGATTTTAAATTGGACGTTTATAATTTATGTGAAACATTTAGCCATTAACTGGAAACATTTAGCCATTAACTGGAAACATTTATCATTTTACTTGCATGTTTAGCATTTACATGTGATATTTAACCATGATGAATGGCACATGAGTTGGATGGGCATGCTGACCAAAAGAGGGGATGGTTCCTTACTCAAATGGGAGGCTCCTAGCTGGCAGACAAGCATCCCGGCCAGGGGAGAAAAGTTCCAGACCCGGAAGAGATGGCCAAAGTAGATGGACAGATAGTCCACTGGAAGAATATGTTGCCGGTGTGAAAAGCATACCCCCGGACATAGACAGACAGACACCAGAATGTCCAAAACACACTTCTTTATTTTCTTTTACCGTCTTCCTCCACCAACTCTCTTCTTTTCTCTCTTTCGCTTCTTCTTCTTCTTTTCTTTTGACATCCACTCCCCTCCTCACAAGCTTCGTCTCCTTCCTCCCAACTCTGGCTCAGCTTCTGGAGGGAGGCGGTCCCTTATACAGTATACTGACCCGGTGCTTCCCCTGACAACACTTCCTGGTGTGGCGGAAGTGTCAGGAGAGCCCCCGGAAGCACTCCGGGTGCCCCTGGGAATTCCTCCGGCAGCACTTCCTGGTGTGGCAGAAGTGCTGCCATCCAGGACCTCACAGCTGTCTGGGTGCCCCCTGGCGGTGGCCACGTTCTCCAGTACGGATGCCCGTCCGGCAAAGCGGCCCATCTCGCGAGGACTATGGTGGTGCGCCGGTCCATGGTCCAGTCCTGCAAAACATGAAAAAGAGGCGGAGACGTCGTCCTGACGCCACCTACTGGCGTACGGACAACGCCTCCACAGATGACTGGCCCCATAGCACTTGTAACACCGGCGGACCCCCTGCCTTTCCGGTGCCCTCCGGACCTGAAAACAAGACGGGAACACCCATGCCTGTGTCTCCTCAGCTAGATTTGGGGCTGCTCTCCACCATGGTTCTTTCTGTCGGGAGACCCCCCTTCTTTTTCCGGGGCCTCCCGTTACTCTGGGGTGCTGCAACAGCCTGGATCCCCTTATGGGACAAAGAGGGACCCCGTGCTGTTTGCACTCCTCTCGATCGGGTTCCGAGCACTGCAGCTTCTTGGAGCGGGGCGGTTTGGGTGCTGACACATACAAGCCGGCACCGTCCCCCCGTCTCTTCTCCTTGTGCTTGCTCAGTACTCGTCCCCTGATCTACTGTGGGACGCCCTGCTAGTTGACTCCGGTCACTTACATCACGGGTCCCTTCGCTAGGGCTTCCCCTTTCCTTTACGATGCCAGTAGTACTCACCTGCACCTCAAAACGGGGTGCCCCTGGGAATTCCTCCGGCAGCACTTCCTGGTGTGGCGGAAGTGCTGCCATCCAGGACCTCACAGCTATCTGGGCGCCTCCTGGCAGTGGCCACATCCTCCGGTAGGGATGAGTGTTCCAGCTCCGGTCCAGTGGCCCATAAGCAGACCCGGGCGGCTGCCCCCTCCTGGCCCAGGGGAGGTATTGTCCATCACGGCGACCATCCAGGCATCCCGGCTGAGTAGGGTCCCCATCCATCTGGGACACCGAGGACTCTTTTTTTCCCCCAGGACACTAAATGGCAGCAGCCCCAGATATCAGTACCAAGTATGGAACCAGTAGGGCATGCTGGGAAATGTAGTCCAGCAGAACAGCCCTCCTGAGGTGTGTGGGTACCGCAAGAGGAAGCTGCAGGGAGATGTGCTCCCCGTTATGTTGGACTTCTGTATCACCCGGAAGTATATCCACTAGCACTGAAAGTACTCTGGGCCAGCAATAAAAGGGGCCACACTCCCTTATCCAGGTGAGTCGGAGCTGGTAGGAAGAAAGGCAACACTCAACTGGAGGAGGGCAGTGTGATGGTGAGAAAAGAGGAGAGGAATTGTGAGGAGAGGTAAATTGTGAGAGAAGTAACTTGTGCTTTTGCTATTCTGGAGGTATTATGTAATAAAAACACACCTTTATGTTCAGGTTTGGGGCTCATGGATGCCCTGGTTTCAATCACACGATTTAGGTATAAACTTTAACATTTAAGTTGGTGATTTAGCTCCTCAAATGGGACATTTATCATTTAAGTGCACCATTTATCCATTTAAGATAGATATTTAACATTTAACTGAGATACTGTATTTAGCGATTTCAACAGAATATTTACCATTTAAGTTTGATTTTTAATCATTTAAGTTTGACATTTAGCATTTATGTGAAACATTTAGCCTTTCAAGTGTGACATAAAACAGTTGAAGGTGTTATTTAGTGTTTAATTTAGACATTTAACTTTTAACTGTGACATTTAATCATTTAAGTTGAGCATTTAGGGTTTAGTTGAGACGTTTTTCTGTTTAGTGGAATGTTTATCATTTACCAGAGACATTTAGCATTTAAATGCATACATTTTAAATTGGACATTTAGCATATAAGATAGATAGATAGATAGATAGATAGATAGATAGATAGATAGATAGATAGATAGATAGATAGATAGATAGATAGATAGATAGATAGATAGATAGATAGATAGATAGATAGATACTTTATTAATCCCAATGGGAAATTCACATTCTCCAGCAGCAGCATACTGATACAATAAATAATATTAAATTAAAGAATGATAATAATGCAGGTGAAAAACAGACAATAATTTTGTATAATGTTAAACGTTAACGTTTACCCCCCCAGGTGGAATTGAAGAGTCACATAGTTTGGGGGAGGAACGATCTCCTCAATCTGTCAGTGGAGCAGGACGGTGACAGCAGTCTGTCGCTGAAGCTGCTCTTCTGTCTGGAGATGATACTACATGGCTTATAAAGCCTTAAATAAAGCCTTAAATAATCTCGCCCCATCTTATATATCGGAATGTCTGACACCTTATATTCCAAATCGTAACCTCAGATCCTCAACTGAGTGTCTCCTTAGAATTCCAAGAGCAAAACTTAAAAGAAGTGGTGAGGCGGCCTTCTGCTGTTATGCACCTAAAATCTGGAATAGCCTGCCAGTAGGAATTCGCCAGGCTAATACAGTGGAGCACTTTAATAAACTGCTAAAAACACATTACTTTAACATGGCCTTCTCATAACTTCACTGTAATTTAAATCCTGATACTCTGTATATCCAATTCATTATAATAACTATTCATGGTGGCTCTAAAATCTGTACTAACCCCTGCTCTCTCTTCTGTTTCTATTTCAGGTGTCCTTTTGGTGGTGGTTTGCGCCACCACCATCTACTCAAAGCACCATGATGTTCCAACAATGATGGATGGATTAAAAGCCAGAAATCTGTATGACCATCAGCATCAAGTGACTCCATGAGAACCCTAACTACAAAGAGGTCTATTTCATTTATGTTAGGTAAAATGCCCAGAGGGGACTGGGTGGTCTCCTGGCCTGGAAACCCTACAGATTTTATTTTTTTCTCCAGCCTTCTGGAGTTTTTTTTTTTGTTTTTTCTGTCCACCCTGGCCATCGGACCTTACTCTTTTTCTCTGTTAACTAATGTTGTCTTATTTTAATTTCTTATTTTGTCTTTTATTTTTCTTTTCTTCATTATGTAAAGCACTTTGAGCTACTTTTTGTATGAAAATGAGCTATATAAATAAATGTTGTTGTTGTTTAAATTATATGACAGTCTTCTTCTTCTTCTTCTTCTTCTTCTTTCTGCTGCTCCCGTTAGGGGTTGCCACAGTGGATCATCTTCTTCCACTTTTTGTATGAAAATGTGCTATGTAAATAAATGTTGTTGTTGTTGTTGCTCCCATCTCCAGACTGTCGAGGACATACAGGACATAAACAGAAATGTTCAGCCACACCAAAGGACCCCAGGAAATGCAGTCAGCCGCCTCTTTTTTACATTTACTATACATTCAAATTGTTTCTTTGTTTAACGTTGTAAAACTGCTATGTTAATTTGTGCCATTACTTCATGTTCCTCATATTACTTTACATCTCACATTCATGAGAATTCAGTTTTAATGTTGTCCAGAATTCTGCAAAAAATACTTCAAGCTATAAACTGACATCGAACTTGAATCATTCCAGAGCTAGCTTCAGTAATTTGGGATCCAGTCATTTGCAGAATTCAATTTTAAATTGTATGTATTATTATTAAAATAGAGGGACATGGTGGTGTAGTAATCAGCAGTAGCCTTCCCCTGATCTGTGCTACTGTGCTCTTGGGACCATTCAATGCAGTGAGACTTTTTTGTAGGCTTCTTCAGATCTGTGTCTCCACACAAACCCGTCTCTAAGCTCTCCACGCAACTCCTTCAACCTCATGGCTTGGTGTTTGCTCAACCGTGACACCTTCTATAGACAGGTGTGTGCATCTTTACAGATCATACCCACTCAAATGAATTGGTCACAGGGGGACTCCAAACAATGATGATCAACAGAATGGGATGCACCTGAGCCAAACTTCAAGTGTCAGAGCAAAGGGTCTGAATATTTCTGTCAATGGGATGTTTCAGTTTTTTTGTTTATAATAAATTGGCAAAAATTAGTAAAACCCTCTTTTCTCATTTTTATTCTGGGGAGCAGAGGATTGCTTGATGAGGGAAAGAAATAGCCTAAATTATTTCAGCAAAATGCTACAACATAACAAATTGTGAAGAAAGCAAAGGGTGCCATATACATCTGAATCCTGAGTAAAAATAGAAAAAGGCAAAGAAAAAAAAATGGAAATGTTTTCGTGAAAAAAAAAACTAAACTAACAATAAAAATACATTATGGAGACAAACTATCCATCCATCCATCCATTTTCCAACCCGCTGAATCCGAACACAGGGTCACGGGGGTCTGCTGGAGCCAATCCCAGCCAACACAGGGCACAAGGCAGGAACCAATCCTGGGCAGGGTGCCAACCCACAGCAGGACACACACAAACACACCCACACACCAAGCACACACTAGGGCCAAGTTAGGTTCGCCAATCCACCTAACCTGCATGTCTTTGGACTGTGGGAGGAAATCGGAGCGCCCGGAGGAAAGAGACAAACTAAAACTAAACTGAACTGAATTTCCAACTAAGGTCAGAAATAATCTACAGATAAAAACTACCATTACTCCACCAGATTCACAAACTTGACATTCACAATTTTGGTTATTCACGGGTTGGCCATGAACAATAAAATGGGAATATTTGTCAAGCTTCCTTAAAGATAGCCGAAACTTGCAACCCGATGCGTAAGCCAAAAATGTATAAACAATACTAAAAATAATTTGTATCACATAAAATCATTTAACATAATGTATAAATATTAATGTTGATTAATAGTTGTTCATGTAAGGGCACATTATAATGTTAATAATAAAAGTTCAATTTGGTAAAAAGGAACCAGGTGATATATGCCAGCTACCTTCATTGCTCCCTTATTTATTTAGCATATCCGGGCCTCTCCTCCCAGCTTGTTTGCAGTCCAAGACATCATCCTGTGTAAACCTGACCTTTCTCTCTCTCTCTCTCTCTCTCTCATGGTAGAAATTTACCGACACCCCCACAGGGTGCCCTGTTATCCCCATGTAATGGAGGCAATTAAACAGAGGCAGGAAAAAGTGTTAATCACTTCTTTATTACAGTATTGCAAGAGGTAACCCTTACAGGAACCCAAATTAGCAAGAGTTACAAAGGAGAAGTGCCTGCTGTACTGTATTTATACACTTCATTGTTTAGATCACAATTCCATGGAATTCATTACATAATCAGTGAACCTTTGACAACATTAACCTGGTCCACTAGGCTGATTGACAGTCCTGTTAACTTAGGAGTACGTGACTGTTCGTGTGTTTATGAGTCGTTCTGAACCCTTTGCGTGATCATATGTTTCCTTCTTAGTTTGGCCATGTCCATCAAATTGGAAATTTAGCCTGAGAATAACGTTACAGCAGCTAGTACATTTTAAAAGATGAGTTTCTTTTTTTCTTAAGCTTTATTTATTTTCTTTTTTTGCTATAAAGTCACTTAGAATGCCTTTTCTCAATAATTCAAACCTTTATCATAGGGAATATCAAAATAAAATATTCAGCCTTTAAGGTTAAGCTCAGAAGAATAAGAGACTCAGCACAAACCCAGCAAGTACATGAAGCTGGTTTCCTTTAAATAGCGCACTTATGTATATCACATGCCAAATGCACATCAAACCAGGGTTCAAATTCAACTTCTACACTGTCTCCAGCACTCACTCTCTCTGTCTCTCTCTTTCCATTTTGCTTTCTCTCTCGCTCTCTCTCAATAGCTCCTCTCTTTCTAGTTCTAGTGCTCACCCTCTCTTTTGTTTACTAGCGTTCTCTTTCTGTCTCACTATTGCTCTCTCTCTCTCTTTTGTGCTAGCACTTACTATCTCTCTATGTCTGTATCTCTCTCTCTAGCATTCTTTCTCGCTAGCGCTTGCTATCTGTTGTCTCTCTTGCACTAGCTGTTGCTCATTGTGTCTCTCTATCTCTCTCTTGGTCTCGCTCTTTCTCTTGCTACTGTGGGATATGGCCCGGCCAATACCCCCACGCCGCCAGGTGGAGCCGTTCTTGCAACATGGAGGTGCCCCGAGTTCCAGCAGGGCATCATGGACAGTGGAATTTTACATCACAGCCCTGCTGGATACCATGAAGGCCTCCAGGGGACGCTGCAGGGAGGAGCAGGGACTTCTACTTTCCCTATAACCTGGAAGTACTTCCCAGTCATGGGAGCTGAAGAAATGATGTACTTCCAGGATAAAGAAAAGAAGAGTTTTGATCTGACCCCGAAGTGCTAGGAAGTCACATGGACTGAGGGACCGAGGCATTTCCAGGTCAGGGGCTATAAAAGGACTCTGGGAGATCCCAGCAGGGAGCCAGAGTTGGAAGGGAGTGTGACAGAGCTGCTGGGAGGAGTGGAGGATTAGTGTGTATTTATCAATTATTGAGAATTGTGTTTATTATTAAGTATAGTGGTCGTGGAGGTGTTTTGTGCACATTATTATTATAATAAATCAATTATTTGGACTTTTACCTGGTGTCTGACATGTCATCTGAGGGTTCAAGGGGACGAGAGCGCCCCCTATGTGTCACACTACCAACTTCTTACTTCTCTCTCTCTTTCTTTAGTACTCGGCCCCTCTGTCCCTCTAACGTTCATTCTGTCTAGTGCTCACTCTTTTTCTCATTAGCACTTGCTCTCTGTGTGTGTCTCTCTCTCTCTCTCATTTGAAATTGTGCAGACTGCAGGACGTGGGCTCCTTTCAAGACAGACCCACTGAACCAAGATAATTAGGAGAAACCAAGAAGGATTAATCCTTTTTTTTTCTGCATCATCATGCACTCCGTTTTGTTTGACCAACTGATTTAAATTAAACGGGGCGATCCGATCACCACCCCTACATTAATTTAGGTCACGCTTTTAGCTTCACTTCTTCTGCAGTATAAGTTTTTCTCTTATTTTTGTGTGAAATGTTATGCTTTGAATTTTTCCTAAAACCTTTAACACTAGAATCCCTGAAGCCTATGAAAAAACTCATAATGCCAGGCCACCTTAAATTACCTTGTACCTCCTCATCTGCATCTTTTCTTTTGCAAATGTGTCGATCAGCACCGGCAGCAAGTAGCCTGCTATCCCATCCACCTCCAACACAGCTTTAGCCGTACACAAAGCTCTCCCAGCTCAAGTCTGTTTATCTGGGTGTGAGGTGTCTTGAATTGTATAGGGTAAATAATATATTGTTATTTGGAATATATACATTTCATGTGTGTTCCTTATCTACAACGATCTCTGTAAGTGTAGGACGACAGGAAATGCGAGGCAAGAAATGTAGAACACATAACTAGAACAAAAACCTTTTTCATGTTCTGCTAATAATTGGCAAAACGCTGATGTGAAGTGTATAATGTGTGAAGACTGAAGTCTAAATATCAAATAAACACTTTCACAAAAGACACAGATATAACAAAACAAGAGCGATTTTTTTGTAGAATGTAACCAAAGTAAAAGAAATTGGGAAAGGATACGACACACACACACACACATATATGTCTGCTTGGCTGGTGTGGAAGAAAGTATTGCTGTCTCCAAGTCGAGAGTTTGCTGGTTTAATCCCAGGTCCTTCACGCATGAACTGTTTTGAGTAGTGAGTGTCTATTATTATTAGTATTATAGACTAAAAACATGCATTTGATTTATTTGAGTCTGCAACAGCCGGTGTAAATTTACAGTACTTGTAAAAGTACTAGTATTATTGTATTTTGGCCAGCACCTCTTGACTGGTATTTCTGATTGTCTAGCTCAGGGGTCCTCAATCAGGGTCCGGGAGGGCCATAGTGGCTGCGGGTTTTTGCTCCAACCCAGTTGCTTAATAAGAAACACTTATTGCTCAAGTAACACTCTGCTTCACTTTAGTTGTTTTGCTCGTTAAGATTTTGAACCCTTATTGCTTATTTTAGTCTTGAACAGCCGTATTCTTGGTTTTTAATTGTTCCTAATTAGCAATAACATATAAATGACAAAAGAGACCAGCATTTCTCCATTTAGCTTGTTACCATTTACACCTGTGTGTATTTATCATGCACTATTGGGTTTAATTAAATAGTTGGAAGGAAAGTAAAGAGAAAAAAATGAAGGACTGAGGATTACTCATCCATTTTAGCCTTCAAATCATTTGTATGATATCCTTAGAAAGGGGAATAAAATCTAGGATATGAGAATGAGCTGACATAGCAGAGTTAAAGCAACTAACAAGCCCTGAAATTAAATTATTGGCAAGAATTGCATTCTAATTAAGCAACCGGGTTAGAACAAAAACCTGCAGTCTCTGCGGCACTCCAGGACTGTGATTGAGGACCCCTGGTCTAGCTATACAAGACACCACCCTTTTTGGAGCCCTCCCCATTTTTGGCCCTCTAGGACTGAACAACCCTCAGGTTTAGGCTATTTTGCGCAGGAAAGTTCACCCTTATGGTAAAAAGTAAACCAGTAGATGTCTTCAACAAAAAATGATTGGAAGGACTTGAAGTTGTGCATGACACATCGACCAAACCCAGGTATTCACCCCCTAGTGGGATACAAGTTACTGCTTTTCATAAAACTTTAAAATAATAGAGATTGGTAAAATAGATATGTGATGTGTCATCTTGTGCTATTTTGAGATTGCTGATCTCGAATAATATCATATTATTGATATTGAATACTTTACTGGTGGTCCTAGTCAAGTAGGTTAAAAATGACAAAACATAAGCAGATGTGACATCATTTTAAACTTTCTCAAGGTTAGCGATAATGAATATGATTTTATGTTTGAATTTTCATCCTTTTTTATGGATCTACCTTTCTATGGATCTTTGGTTACATTGAAGCACTCATTTGAATGGCAGCCATACCACCTGCACTTCAGAACAGGTCACCCACCTGAATTGAAGAATATTTTGGCCCGTCCAGTACTTGCATGTGAGACTATCTAGAAGAAGCTTGGGTTGCTGCTGGAAGAGGTGTTAGTGAGGGCAGCAGGGGGGCACTTATCCTGTGGTCTGAATGTGGATGCAAGTGCATTGATGGGGACAATGTGCTGTTAAAATGGCACCATCATTCAGATGAGACGTAAAACCGAGGCTCTGACTCTCTGTGGACATACAAGATCTCTGGGCAACCTTTGTAAAGAGAAGGGTGAACTCTGATGTTCAGGCTAAATGGTCCACCACAGCCTAGTCATTTTGCCCCCCTATTTATCCCCTGTCTCTATCTGGCTATCTAATTAGCCAAACAGCTAATGTGTGGTGAGAGTAACTGGTAATGGCTGCCATCGCATCATCCAGGTGGATGCTATACATTAGTGGTGGTTGAAGTGGCTTTAAGTAGTGAGAAAAGTGTTTTATAAATATAAAGAATTATTATCATTAATATTTTAAATATTTGATGTAATGATTGTTGTTTATGATGTGCTTCTTATGAACACCCCAAATTAGGTGTAAAAGGAGACACAACCACGTGAAAGGGATTGGGCACACCACCCTGGTGACCACATATACTTGAGGGTTTGTAGAAAAGTTGCAGAGATGTCTTTACAAACCTGAGTTCAAAACAAAACTAACTCACAAACGGCCGAACTGCCGGTTATATGGTATCCAGACAGGAAGGGGCGGGTCCAGGAGGGCAGACAATGGAAGTGATGTCAGAGGTGGAATGGCTGTCAGTCTTCAGTTCTGTAGAGGGAGGAAGAGATAAGGCCTCAGCAAACAGCGCCAACCCCTGGTCCAGCAGGTAAATACCATCACCAGAGCCCTAAAAGCCGCTTCTCAAATGTGACAACATTTTTTAGAAAGGATAGACAGAGCAGAAATGGGGGATGTTTGCCATTAATGTATTAGCTTGAGCTAATTCAAACTTTTTTATTTTAGTTTTTTTTGTTTGTTTTTACGAGTTTCTTAGTTTTACATTCACACTTAAAACTACCTGATCTTTTAAAAATTATTTTGTTCCAGAATAATATAATGTTTTAAAATATTTTGTAGTACCTTTTTCATTCTCTCTTTCTCCAAATAGATTACTGAAGGGATCATTCTGTATTTTTCAGAATGTGTGACAAATCAGTAATCAAAGTAAACTTAGTATTAAAAATCAAGGCGGATATAAACAATGTTGGACTTGGACCTAAACTTTAAATTGCACCTTAATCAGTTTACCAGAACTACATTCTTCCATTTAAGGAACACTGAAAAAGTTAGACCTCTTATAACACTGCAAGATGCTGAAAATTAATTCACGCTTTTGTTTTTAGTCGACTATATTAGTGTAATGCACTCCTACCTGGACTACCTATGAAAGACATCAATTGGTTAGATAGATAGATAGATAGATAGATAGACAGATAGACAGATAGATAGATAGATAGATAGATAGATAGATAGATAGATAGATAGATAGATAGATAGATAGATAGATAGATAGATAGATAGATAGATAGATAGATAGATAGATAGATAGATAGTCTAGTCAAGTTGAGGAGCATTGACCCTCTATCTGCTGCAGCCAGGTGTTACGTGGGCGACCCCTTGGCCTGGTCCAGCTACTCAGGTCCCCAGCAATGAAGATCTTATGAGCTGGATCACCCTCGGGGAAACACACAATATGGCCGTAGTGCCGTAACTGACGCTCACTCACAATGCAGGTCATGTGCCTCATTCGGGACTCTATGAGCAGCCGCTCATTCGACACAAAGTGAAACCAACAGTACCCAAGGATTTTCTGGAGAGACACAGTACCAAAGGAGTCCAGTCTTCGTCTCAGGTCACAGGATAGCGTCCATGTCTCGCAACCATATAGCAAGATGGGAAGCACCAGGACTGTAAAGACTTGGACCTTCATCCTTTTGCATAGATAGCGGGAGCACCACACACCCCTTTCAAGTGACCTCATGACCCCCCATGCTCTCCGTCTACTGACTTCATAGGAAGAGTCCCCAGAGACGTGAATGTCACTGCCAAGGTAAGTAAACCTCTCGACAAGGGAAACACTCTCACCGCAGACAGACACACTGCTGATGGCTGTGCCTAAGAGGTCATTAAATGACTGGATCTTGATTTTTATCACGACACTCGCAAGCCAGGACACTCAGACTCCTCGCTCAGTCTCTCATGCGCCCCAATCAGAGCCTCCATAGACTCCGCAAAGATTATAGCATCGTCAGCAAAGTCAAGATCCATGAATCCTTCTTCACCAACAGATGCCCCACAGCTACTGGACCCCACAACCTTGCCCAACACCCAGTCCATACAAGCATTGAACAGAGTAGGAGCAAGAACACACCCCTGACAAACCCCAGAATCAACTGGGAAAAACACAGAGGTTCTGCTTCCATTCTGCACAGCACTCACAGTACCATTGTATAGGCTGGCAGGTGAGCAAGTGATCATGGATCCTATTGAGGATGACCCTAGCAAAGACCTTACCCGGCACCAAGAGCAGTGTTATCCCACTGTAGTTGCTGCAATCCAGGCGATAACCCTTCCCTTTCCAGACAGGGACGACAAGTCTCATTTTCCAGTCAGTTGGGATGATGCCAGTCTCCCAAATGGAAGCAAAGATTGCATGCAATGACAGGGACAGCCTTACCACCAACCTGGAGAAGTTCACCCAGGATACCATAGATCCCTGAAGCCTTTCCTCCTCACAACTGGTTCACCACCTGTGCCATCTCAGTGAGACTGGGGGGTTCACAGCTAATTGGAGGAGCAGCCTCAAGAACCGTGGACCCAGAGATATCCAACATCCTAGCCGGAGGATCAGCTTTGATCCTTAGATAGATAGATAGATAGATAGATAGATAGATAGATAGATAGATAGATAGATAGATAGATAGATAGATAGATAGATAGATAGATAGATAGATAGATAGATAGATAGATAGATAGATAGACTGACTTTATTTATCCCCAGGGAGAAATTTGTTTTTTCACAAGAGCTCTTTAAATACATATATACATAAATAGACAGGTAAATACATGTTATACAGTATATACAGACACTTTGATCTGAATACATGCCAGAATGACTATAAAGGAAAAAGATTTAAAAAGAAAGAAAACTTCTAACTTGCCAGTACCAGTCCCAGTGAGGCGCTGTACAGTACTGGCATATTGATGTTGGTATAAAGGAGCCCCCATTGTGTTTCTTGACACACTTCTGCTGAATGATTCTTTGGCTGAAAGTTGTCAGTGTTAGTCAGAGAGAGAATGTGCAGTGTTGTTATTAATGGCATTCAGTTTTGTTTAAATTCTCTCCTCCTCTACTACCTCCAAAGGTTCCAGTGTGCTTCCCATAACTGAGTCTGCCCTTTTAATTAGTATATTGATTCGGTGGGCCTCTCTTGAAGTGATGTTAACAGCCCAGCACAACCACACAGGCCATCACAGAGTTGTAGAAGATGTGTAGGATGTCACTTCCCACATTAAAGGAACACAGTCTTAACACAGTGTTATGAGCCCAGTCCAACCAGTCACTAATGTGGACCCCCAAGAACTTGAAGGATTTCATCACTTCTACATCCACACCTTGAATAGTGACCAGACATAGTGGATCTTTGGTGTGGTCAATAAGCAGTTCTTTGGTTTTGCTGATGTTAAGTTCCAGACAATTCTTTCTGCACCAAGAAACAAAGTTTTCCACCTGACTCTTCTCCTCTGTCTCATCCCCCTTATCAACACAACCTACAAGTGTAGAATTCACCTGACAGTTTTTGCAAGTGGCATGACCTGCTGGTATATTTATAGTGTAAGGTGTAAAGAGCGAAGAGTGAAGAAAATCAGTCCAGAATGCAGCAGCAAAAAATTTAACTAGCAAAGGATAATGTGAGCATCAGTGTTATCATGTTACCTGAGTCCTTTAGAATTGACTTTAAAATACTACTAATGGTACATGAAGTTTTAAATAATATTGCTTGTATTATATTTTGGAGTTAATGACCTCTTTCACTCCAAGGCGTAACGTTACATCTATTCGTGGTCTGCTTGTTATTCCTAGAGACATGCGTAAAAGAAGTGATAAGGAGACCTTTAGTTGTTAGGCACCAGAACTCTGGAGATACACCAGGTGAACACCATGGATCATTTTAAAAAAACACTTCCTAAAACCAGGCAGCATGGTGGCATAGTGGTAGCACTGCTGCCTCACAGTTAGGAGACCTGGGTTTGCTTTCCAGGTCCTCCCTGCATGGAGTTTGCATGTTCTCCCCGTGTCTGCATGGGTTTCCTTCCAAAGGCATGCAGGTTAGGTGCACTGGCGATCCTAAATTGTGCTTGGTGTGTGTGTGAGCCCTGTGATGGGCTAGCACCCTGCCTGGGATTTGTTCCTGCCTTGCGTCCTGTCTTGGCTGGGATTGGCTCCAGCAGACCCCCATGACCCTGTGTTAGGATATAGTGGGTTGGAGAATGACTGACTGACTTCCTGAAACCCCACTTCTATAATTTGCCTTTTTCACAGCTATATGTTATTTCTATTGTTAATATACTAGATATGCATAGAATTACCATACATTTATATGAAACTGGAACTAACACCCAGTAACAGCAACTGGATAGTTTTTGGAACTATCTTTAAAGTACTTTGAGCTGCATTATTGTATGAAAATGTGCCCCAGAAATAAATATTGCTCTTGTAGAAGTTTTTTAAAATATTTATGTATATAGCTACACATGCATGTAGGAGGATCACCTTCCGGGCTCATCAGATGTATGTAATATCACTCCAGGACAATAGGGTCGCTGTCAGTAACAGTATCATCTCTTTTCTCATCCACATCATGGAACAAACACCCAGTAACAGCAAACTACCCCGCCTCTTCTGGTCAGAGTCCTGTAGAAACCAGACGTCCCCAGATGGGGACACCTCATTTGGATCTGAGCTGGCCACAGGATGGATTTCCTCAAAGACTGCCTTGCTCCACTGAGCAGAATTATTTTGAGATGTCAACCTAAGGAAAAAAGTGCCTATTTATTTATGATGAGTGCCATTTTGCACCTGTTTACTTAAGTATGAGCAGCAACAGATTAAACAGGGTGACCTGGTGACACCTCAACATTTCCTTGGAGTTAGTAAGTGTTTTCACTTGTCCATAATATATCTATATATCTATATCTATATATATTTTTTTGTTTGTGCATGTGTGTGTGTGAGTGTGTGTAGAGTCTTGTCTGTGCGGTGCTACATCTATAAGCATACCTGACTGATGCAGCAGTTGCTTTTGGCTCCAGGTGGTGTGACAGTTGGTGGCAGGTAGATGTCAGTCTATGGGACTGTGGGCAGAACTCACTGGGCTCCACGCAACCAATAAATAGTCATCACTGATTTCTTTTTCTTACTGAGTTGTACAGGATATGAACGAGGGAAGTGTGACAGTGGTGAGGTCTGCAGTAGGAGCGACGGATGCATTCAGCGTGGAGGTGGGATTACATCAGGGATCAGCTCTGAGCCCTCTCTTATTTGCAATGGTGATGGACAGGTTGACAGACGAGATTAGACAGGAGTCCCCGTGGACTATGATGTTTGCTGATGACATTGTGATCTGTAGTGAGAGTAGGGAGCAGGTTGAGGAGACCCTGGAGAGGTGGAGATTTGCTCCAGAGAGGAGAGGAATGAAGGTCAGTAGGAACAAGACAGAATACATGTGTGTAAATGAGAGGAAGGTCAGTGGAATGGTGAGGATGAGGGAGTAGAGTTGGTGAAGGTGGATGAGTTTAAATATTTGGGATCAACAGTACAGAATAATGGGTATTGTGGAAGAGAGGTGAAAAAGAGTGCAGACAGGGTGGAATGGGTGGAGAAGAGTGTCAGGAGTGATTTGTGATAGACGGGTATCAGCAAGAGTGAAAGGGAAGGTCTACAGGACGGTAGTGAGACCAGCTATGTTATATGGGCTGGAGACGGTGGCACTGACCAGAAAGCAGGAGACAGAGCTGGAGGTGGCAGAGTTAAAGATGCTAAGATTTGCATTGGGTGTGACGAGGATGGACAGAATTAGAAATGAGGGCATTAGAGGGTCAGCTCAAGTTGGACGGTTGGGAGACAAAGTCAGAGTGGTGAGATTGCGTTGGTTTGGACATGTGCAGAGGAGAGATGATGAGTATATTGGGAAAAGAATGTTAAGGATAGAGCTGCCAGGGAAGAGGAAAAGAGGAAGGCCTAAGAGAAGGTTTATGGATGTGGTGAGAGAGGACATGCAGGTGATGGGTGTAACAGAACAAGATGCAGAGGACAGAAAGATATGGAAGAAGATGATCCACTGTGGCAACCCCTAACGGGAGCAGCAGAAAGAAGAAGAAGAAGAAGAAGAAGAAGAAGAAGACTGTCATATAATTTAAACAACAACAACAACAACATTTATTTATATAGCACATTTTCATAAAAAAAGTAGCTCAGAGTGCTTTACATAATGAAGAAAAGAAAAATAAAAGACAAAGTAAGAAATTAAAATAAGACAACATTAGTTAACATAGAAAAGGAGTAAGATCCGATGGCCAGGGTGGACAGAAAAAAAAAAAAAACTCCAGAAAGCTGGAGAAAAAAATAAAATCTGTAGGAGTTCCAGGCCACGAGACCACCCAGTCCCCTCTGGGCATTCTACCTGACATAAATGAAATAGTCCTCTTTGTAGTTAGGGCTCTCACGGAGTCACTTGATGCTGATGGTCATACAGACTTCTGGCTTTTAATCCATCCATCATTGTTGGAACATCACGGTGCTTTGAGTAGATGGTGGTGGTGTAAGCCACCACCAAAAGGACACTGGAAAAGGAAACAGAAGAAAGAGTAGGGGTTAGTACAGATTTTAGAGCCACCATGAATAGTTATTATAATGAATTGGATATGCAGAGTATCAGGATTTAAATTACAGTGAAGTTATGAGAGGACCATGTTAAAGTAATGTGTTTCTTGAGCAGTTTTTTAAAGTGCTCCACTGTATTATCCTGGCGAATTCCTACTGGCAGGCTATTCCAGATTTTAGGTGCATAACAGCAGAAGGCCGCCTCACCACTTCTTTTAAGTTTTGCTCTTGAAATTCTAAGGAGACACTCAGTTGAGGATCTGAGGTTGCTATTTGGAATATAAGACACCAGTAGTTCCATTTTATTTGTAACTTTTAAGAATAATAAACTTTTCAATTTTATTTTATAAACTAGTCAACTCCTCAGCAACGCTTGCAGTGGGTTTAACCCTCCAACCCTGGAAAGGGGCCAGTAGGTCATAATGAAGGAATGCCCTCCTCTTTTACTGGGGAATTAACACCAAGTAAAGCACCTTGCTTACATATTACATGTCCTTGCACAATCCCACCCAAGTATGCTAATTATGGGGATCAGTGGGGGCTATGTTCCGATCTGGGCTTTATGACAGAGGGGCAAAACAGAAGACTCTCCTCAGTAAAACACACATGGAGGCCCACTTGGAATTTGCAAACAAGCATCCAGATGACTCTCAGACTGTGAGAAACAAGATTAGCATCATGCCTGGAGAACACCAGACACTTCTCATCACCTGTATATTCTAAAGGTGAAGCATGGTGGTGGAACCCTAATGGACTTGGAGACTACAAATGATTAAGGGAACGCCAAAGGGAGCAAAGTACAGAGATCTCCTTAATGTCAACCTGCTCAGAGCCCTTGGGACCTCATACTTGGAGGAGGTTCACATTCCAACAGGACAATGACTCAAAGCACAAAGCAAAAACAGCACAGGAGATGGCTTAGGGTTAACTTTGTGGATGTTCTTGAGTGTCCCAGCCAGAGCTTGGACTTGAACCTAAATTAAAATTTCTGGAGACACCTGAAGAGAGCTGTTAACGGTCTCCATGCAATCTTAAAAAGCCTGAGGGGATCTGCAGAGAAGAATGGCTGACAATCCCCAAAACGTGTGTAAAACTTGGCACATCAAATACAAGAAAACTACAGACTCAGAACAACTAAGGCTTCAACTAAGTACTGAGTGAAGGGTCTGAACACCTATGAGAAAGTTTTTTTTTTCCATCCATCCATCCATCCATCCATCCATCCATCCATCCATCCATCCATCCATCAACAAACCCACTATATCCTAACTACAGGATCACGGGGGTCTACTGGAGCCAATCCCAGCCAACACAGCGCATAAGGCAGGAAACAAACCCCGGGCAGGGTGCCAGCCCACCACAGGGCATAGTTTTTTTTTTTACTTTTAATGAATTCACAAAAATCTTTATAACCCTGTTTTTGCGTCATTCTAGAATATTGAGTGTTTCTTGATGAGGAAGGGGGAGATGAATTTCAATGATTTTAGCACAGGGCTGCAACAGAACAAAATTAGAAAGCAGTCAAAGGGTCTGAAAACTTTCTGAATGCACTGTAGTACTAGGGTGTTGTGCCGTGTTAGCCATTATGGATATAACGTGACGTCAAGCAAAATGTCACCTTTTATGGGTTAACTAGAAAGGTTACAATATGCAAGCTTATGAGGCAACTCAGGCCCCTTCTTCAGGCAAGATATAATACAGAGACCCGAATTCCCCGTTTTTTATAAAGACACCAGGACAGATACAGCATTGAAAAACCTGTAAGTGAGATATCTCAGATGTAAAATATTAATATGTGAAAATAAAATTGAAATGCATCTGTGAAATAAATACTCACGTAAAACTAAGCTGAGTTTCCAACTATGATCAGAAATAATATAGAATTAAAAACTAGTATTGAAAGACAAAACCCCAATCATTATGTCATCTCTTGTTTTCTGTTCCTATCTCCAGACTGCCAAGGACTTCCAGGAAAATGAAGAGAAATGTTCAGCCACACCAAAGGACCCCAGGAAATGCAGTCAGCCGGCCCTATTTTACATTTACTGTACATTCAAATGATATCTTTATTTCATGTTGCAAAACTGCTATGTTAATTTGTGCCATTACTTCATCTTCTTCGTAGTACATTTCACCTTGACGAGAAGTCAGTTTTAATGTTGTCCAGAATTCTAAAAAAATACATTAAGCTATAAACTGACACTGAACTTGCATTATTCCAGGTCTAGCTTCACTAAGTTGGCATTGAGTCATTTGCAGAACTCATTTTTAAATTTTATTTATTATTGTTAAAATAGAGGGACATGGTGGCGTAGTAATCAGCAATACCCTTCCCTACATCTGTGCCACTGTGCTCTTGAGAACCTTCAGTGCAGTGAGCCTTTTTTGTTGCCTTCTCCAGATCTGAACCTCCACACAATTGTGTCTCTAAACTTGCAGGCAATTCCTTCGGCCTCATGGCTTGGTGTCTGTTCAACTGTGGGGCCTTCTTCACAGATCAAATGAATTTGCCACAGGGGGACTCCAAACAAGGTGTAGGAACATCTCAATGATGATCAACAGAATGGCATGCACTTGAGCCAAACATCAAGTGTCAAGGGTCTGAATATTTCTGTCAATGGGATGTTTATTTGTAGTAAATTGGCAATAATTACTAAAATCCTGTTTTCTCAGTTTTTATTCTGGGGAGCTGAGTGTTGCCTGATGAGGGAGAAATGGATTTGAATGATATGGTGGATGGCCGGGGTCCATGAAGGAAAGGACCCCCCTTCATTATATTTTTCCTTTCGTTTTACTTTCTTAGAAGTAAAGGAACGCCTCACACCTGGACAAACTGGTGAGGAAGGCAGGCTCTATTGTTGGCATGGAGCTGGACAGTTTGACATCCGTGGCAGAGTGACGGGCGCTCAACAGGCTCCTATCAATTATGGAGAATCCACTGCATCCACTAAACAGTATCATCTCAGACCGAGGAGCAGCTTCAGCGACAGACTGCTGTCACAGTCCTGCTCCACTGACAGACTGAAAATATCGTTCCTCCCTCAAACTATGCGACTCTTCAATTACCACCCGGGGGGGTAAACGTTAACATTTAACATTATACAAAGTTATTGTCTGTTTTTACCTGCATTATTATAAATCTTTAATTTAATATTGTTTTTTGTATCAGTATGTTGCTGCTGGAGTATGTGAATTTCCCCTTGGGATTAATAAAGTATCTATCTATCTATCTATCTATCTATCTATCTATCTATCTATCTATCTATCTATCTATCTATCTATCTATCTATCTATCTATCTATCTATCTATCTATCTATCTATCTATCTATCTATCTATCTATATGTCCAGGGGGACTGTGCAATACCACCCCCTGGATGCTAGATGCCCTCCGCCCCCGGGTTGGAGCAGTGCCTCGGTTTCCCACAGGGCTCCATTGGAATTGGAATTGGGTGCAGCCCTGTTGGGTCCCACTATAAAACTATAAAAGGGGCCAGCAGCCACCACTAAATAGCCAGAGTCGGGAGGAGGAGGATGAGGATGCCTAGGAGGAGTGGTGGATGAAGAAAGAGTGTGCTAGTGTGTTACTTGTGGAACTGTGTTGTGCCTGTGGGATCATGTGGAAGATGTACCCCACAGGTGAAGAAAAATGAAGAGTTTCTTTGTTTTTACAAGTGCCTCCGGTGTGAGTCTGTATCGGGTCAGGCGCCTGTATAGCGTCTTTTTACAATGATTTCAGCAGAATGCTACAACTTAAGAAAATGTGAACCTGATCCTGGAGTAAAAATAAAAAATAGAAATGAAAGAAGAAATGTTTTTGTGAAATAAAAACTATACTTCAACTTAAAGTACATTATGGAGACTAACTAAAACGAACTGAATTTCCAACTAAGGTCGTAAATAATCCGTCCATCCATTATCCAACCTGCTACATCCTAACAACAGGGTCAGAGGAGTCAATCTCAGCCAACACAATGCGCAAGGCAGGAAACAAACCCAGGCAGGGCACCAGCCCACCGCAGGGGCACACACATGGGACAATATAGGATCACTGATGCACCTAACCTGCATGTCTTTGGACTGTGGGAGGAAACCCACGCAGACACGGGGAGAACATGCAAACTTCATGCAGGGAGGACCCGGGAAGTGAACCCTTAAGGGTCTCCTAACTGCGAGGCAGCAGCGCTACCACCGTGCAACCGTGTGGGACTTTCAGTGTTGTTAACAAATGTGGCACTTGGTGCCACTGCCCACCTGCCAAGTTGTTTTGCCTGCCTAAGGTAAAGTCATCTCTGATGGAGGATCGCAGGAATTATGGGAAAGAGGGGTCCTTTCATCGGATTGGCTGGCCCAACACTGTTTCAACCGTGGAATGGCCAAATGGGGGAGGCAGCTTGATGGATGAGGTCTCCAGGAGTCTAAAATTATCCAAATCTTATTATGTGATATCATCTACTGTTAAATTCTGCTCCGTACTTCTAAAAAATTTTTATTTTGTATTTTTTATTGAGGATTTGTTCTGTTCTGTGTATTGTATTGTATTGACCCCCTTCTTTTGACACCCACTGCACGGCCAACCTACCTGGAAAGGGGTCTCTCTTTGAACTGCCTTTCCCAAGGTTTCTTCCATTTTTCCCTACAAGATTTTTTTGGGAGTTTTTCCTTGTCTTCTTAGAGAGTCAAGGCTGGGGGGCTGTCAAGAGGCAGGGCCTGTTAAAGCCCATTGGAGCACTTCCTGTGTGATTTTGGGCTATACAAAAATAAACTGTATTGTATTGTATTGTATTGTATTGTTAACTCGTCCTTCTGGCAAGGCAGAGAAGCAAATACATCAAAGATAAAAAAAAAATATTTTATTGATTTGATTGAAATCACACAACATTCCATACAAATAGATCAATTTTACAAGAACAGGATTGAAAATAAATCAACCCCCACCCCTAAGAAAGAGAGCATGGGCAGCAGAATAAACTTAAACCTAGTAAAAATAAGCATATAGATAAATTAATAAGTAAATATAGATGAATGGACAAGAAAAAGAAAAGAAAAAGAGAATAGGGAGAGAATCTGCTTCCTCAGTGCTTTAAAAGCTTATTCTAAAATGTTATTAATTAGATCCTGCCAGGTTTTGAAAAATTTCTGTACAGATCCTCTAAGTGAGAATTTTATTTTTTTCCAATTTCAAATAATATATAACATCAGTGACCCACTGACTTAAAATGGGAGAGTTAGGATTGTTCCAGTTGAGCAAGTTAAGTCTGCGTGCCAATCGTGTAGTAAAAGCAATCGCAGTTTGTTTGTCCTTCTCCACTTTAAGCCCTTCTGGAAGAACTCCAAACACAGCTGTTAGTGGATTAGGAGGGATTGTGACCCCAAGGCTGTCTGAAGGGCATTTATAAATTTTGGTCCAGAATGATGTTAATTTGGTGCAGGCCCAAAACATGTGACCCAGTGAGGCTGGGACTTGATTGCAGCGTTCGCAGGTTGGATCTTGCCCTGGAAACATTTTGGACAATTTCAAACGAGACAGATGTGCTTGATATATAATTTTGAGCTGAATAATTGTATGCTTTGTGCATATGGAGCTCAAGTGAATTCTCTGCATTGCTACCTTCCACTCCTTTTCTGATATGTTGAGGGAGAGATCCTTTTCCCATTGTCCTCTTGGATCTTTCAAAGGGAGGGACTGTAAAATGGTTTTAAACAGTCCATCTGGAAAGTATTCACAGCGCATCACTTTTTCCACATTTTGTTATCTTACAGCCTTATTCCAAAAGGGATTAAATTCATTTTTTTCCTCAGAATTCTACACACAACACCCCATAATGACAACGTGAAAAAAGTTTACTTGAGATTTTTGCAAATTTATTAAAAATAAAAAAACTGAGAAATCCCATGTCCATAAGTATTCACAGCCTTTGCTCAATACTTTGTCGATGCACGTTTGGCAGCAATTACAGCCTCAAGTCTTTTTGAATATGATACCACAAGCTTGGCACACCTATCGTTGGCCAGTTTCGCCCATTCCTCTTTGCAGCACCTCTCAAGCTCCATCAGGTTGGATGGTAAGCATCGGTGCACAGCCATTTTAAGATCTCTCCAGAAATGTTCAGTCGGATTCAAGTCTGGGCTCTGGCTGGGCCACTCAAGGACATTCACAGAGTTGTCCTGAAGCCACTCCTTTGATATCTTGGCTGTGTGCTTAGGGTCGTTGTCCTGCTGTAAGATGAACAGTCGCCCCAGTCTGAGGTCAAGAGTGCTCTGGAGCAGGTTTTCATCCAGGATGTCTCTGTACATTGCTGCAGTCATCTTTCCCTTTATCCTGACTAGTCTCCCAGTCCCTGCCGCTGAAAAACATCCCCACAGCATGATGCTGCCACCACCATGCTTCACTGTAGGGATGGTATTGGCCTGGTGATGAGCGGTGCCTGGTTTCCTCTAAACATGACACCTGGCATTCACAGCAAAGAGTTCAATCTTTGTCTCATCAGACCAGAGAATTTTCTTTCTCATGGTCTGAGAGTCCTTCAGGTGCCTTTTGGCAAACTCCAGGCGGGCTGCCATGTGCCTTTTACTAAGGAGTGGCTTCCGTCTGGCCACTCTACCATACAGCCCTGATTGGTGGATTGCTTCAGAGATGGTTGTCCTTCTGGAAGGTTCTCCTCTCTCCACAGAGGACCTCTGGAGCTCTGACAGAGTGACCATCGGGGTCTTGGTCACCTCCCTGACTAAGGCCCTTCTCCCCCAATCGTTCAGTTTAGATGGCCGGCCAGCTCTAGGAGGAGTCCTGGTGGTTTCGAACTTCTTCCACTTACGGATGATGGAGGCCACTGTGCTCATTGGGACCTTCAAAGCAGCAGAAATTTTTCTGTAACCTTCCTCAGATTTGTGCCTGGAGACAATCCTGTCTCGGAGGTCTACAGACAATTCCTTTGACTTCATGCTTGGTTTGTGCTCTGACATGAACTGTCAACTGTGGGACCTTATATAGACAGGTGTGTGCCTTTCCAAATCATGTCCAATCAACTCAATTTACCACAGGTGGACTCCAATTAAGCTGCAGAAACATCTCAAGGATGATCAGGGGAAACAGGATGCACCTGAGCTCAATTTTGAGCTTCATGGCAAAGGCTGTGAATACTTATATACATGTGCTTTCTCAGTTTTTTTTTTTTATTTTTAGTAAATTTGCAAAAACCTGAAGTAAACTTGGGCGGCACGGTGGCGCAGTGGGTAGCGCTGCTGCCTCGCAGTTGGGACACCTGGGGACCTGGGTTCGATTCCCGGGTCCTTCCTGCGTGGAGTTTGCATGTTCTCCCCGTGTCTGCGTGGGTTTCCTCCGGGCGCTCCGGTTTCCTCCCACAGTCCAAAGACATGCAGGTTAGGTGGTTTGGCGATTCAAAATTGGCCCTAGTGTGTGCTTGGTGTGTGGGTGTGTTTGTGTGTGTCCTGCCCAGGATTGGTTCCCTGCCTTGTGCCCTGTGTTGGCTGGGATTGGCTCCAGCAGACCCCCGTGACCCTGTGTTCGGATTCAGCGGGTTGGAAAATGGATGGATGGATGAAGTAAACTTTTTTCATGTTGTCATTATGGGGTGTTGTGTGTAGAATTCTGAGGAAAAAAATGAATTTAATCCATTTTGGAATAAGGCTGCAACATAACAAAATGTGGAAAAAGTGATGCGCTGTGAATACTTTCCCGATGCACTGTATATTGCAGAGATGCTGTCTAAGTCCTTGAAACTGATCAATATGTTTTCCAGCATAGAGGGAGGTGGGAGGTGAGGAAAATTGGGCAGGTTCTGTTTAACAAAGTTTCTAATTTGAAGATAGTGAAAGAAATGTGTTGCTGGAAAGTTAAATTTAGAAAGTAATTGTTTGTAGGATGCAAAGACGTTGTCTATGTACAGATCTCTAAGTGATTTAATCCCAAATGTTTTCCAAACTTTAAAATCACTTTTAGTTTCTCTCCCGCCGTGAAGGAGCGTAAACTCTTGCTACTATCCATGCTGAATGACAACGGCAAACTGATTCAAAAACAAGAGCTCGAGCGAGCCCAAGCAGAAGAAGTAAACATTACAGAATTACATTTCCTTGTGTATGACGCGCACCTGATTTTCTATTGCTAATTTTCGGGAAAAAATGTGTACGTGGTACACGCATAAATACGGTATTGTTCCTAACCTCAGATGCTGTCTCTGTCATTTTTGCCCATCCATACACCTATTGCATACTCTTGCTCTGCTCATTAAGGGTTTACTGTTCTTATGCATGGGCTATTCAAGTTTCACTGCTCCTAACCTCTCTGGGGTGGATCATTTCCACACTAAACAGCCTTCAGTGGGGGCGTTAGCTTAGCCTCTAAGGGGTCTCAGATATGCCAAGGAAGGGACTCAGGAAGGCAAAAGGTCCTGCAAACTATGACGTAGGCAACAGGAAGTGGAAGTATGACTCTGACTCAGAGATTAGGACCACAATGGTCGGCATCTTCAGCTGGCTGTAAGACCTGCTTAGTGAGCTGGGGAAATGGGAGGAGAAAAGACTTGTGGGGCTGACAGGACTTGAAGGATTCAATGTCTGCAGAGTTTTAGTGTTGGATTTTAATGGACTGTTTACTGCTGGTTATAACCCCATGATCGGCACTCATTTTATGGATTATTTATTTATTTGAAGAGCACAGCACTTTCTGCACTTTGGGGAATCCAACCTCTGTTTTATTTGACTATTGATATTCTCGGGTTCAAGAGTGTAAGGCAGCTGCAGTCAACCCAAACCATCTCACTTATAGAAAGACAGAAATATTAAAACTAATATGATGACGTTGCTGTCCTTAGGACATCATTTTTGTGCGTGTCATGCAAATAAGAGACATATAATAGGAAATGACACGCCTTCTGTTTTTATCGCATTGTCAGATCACCTGTGACGTGCACCTAAAACGAAAGGTACCAACTAGCCTCTTAGTTTCTTTTCTTAATGTGGAAGAAACGTCGAAACCAGCTATGGAACTGTCATCTGTAACCTCTTACAAAGCCTCACAGAGCCAGACATATAATAAATTTGTATATCTCAAGACAGCCATGAGTGACTTTTGCTTAACACTAGAATTACTAGAGCCTACGAAAAAACGCGTAGATTCAGCCCACCTTAAATCCGTTCGCACCTCTCTATCAGCGTCTTTTGTCCTGTAAATGTGCCGATAAAGACAAGCAGCAAGCAGCCTCCTATTCCATCCCCCACCACCACAGAATGTGCACAATGTTCTCCCAGCTCATGCCTTGATTATCTGGGAGTGAAGTTCTGGAGTTTTAGAGTGGAAATAACAGATCGTTATTTGGAACACACGCATTTCATGTGTGTTCCGTTTCTACAATAATCTGTGTAAACACATTGTTAAAACTGAAACATTTTTCATATTTTAGTAGTAAATGACAAAATGTTGGCATAAACTATATAATGTATGAAGCCTGAAGTCCAAAGATCAAATAAACACTTTCACAAAAGGCTCAAGGATGATACAACAGCTTCTGTGGCATAGTGGTAAGATTTGCTGACTTGTAACCAAGAGTCCCTGGTTCGATCCCGACTGCCTCATATGATTGCCATTTTCAGTAGTGAGCTGCTCTTATTGTTAATATTATACAGTACACACATACATTTGGTTTGCATCTGTAACAGATGGTGTACATTTATAAGACTTGTAAAAGTTACCTTTTTTATCACTTTTATTCTCTCAGTCACGATCACGATACATACTAAGGGATCTGACGCTGTTAGTTTTTATTTGAAACTGGGAATAACTGTAGATGTGAGTGGCGTTTTGAGGCATTGGAGCTGGACATTCTCTGATCTGCAGGGATAAAAGCTGACACACAAACGCTGGTGAATCTGCCTTCTTCGTATCTCACCGTCACTTGATTTTTTTTTTATTCAATTTTATTGAGTGTTCCTGCTCACGCTGAATTAGTATGCACCTTATGGTCTATGATGTCAAAAAAAAACATAAAAAAAACAGAGACATATGATATTTGGAATTATTCATTTTATGACATGTACAGTACATTTTGGAAAACGTTGTGGCATGGATGCAATATTATTCATATTATTCATGTTCATTCGCATAACATCTTGTAATTTTGTTTTTTTTCCCCGATCTTGCCCAATCTACACATTTTTGTGCATGGTGGTGTTTCTTTTGTACTCCAGGACATGCAGAGGAAAGAATAGTACAGAGAGGTCAGTTTAGCGCTATATCCATCCATCCATCCATTTTCCAACCCGCTGAAGCCAAACACAGGGTCACGGGGGTCTGCTGGAGCCAATCCCAGCCAACACAGGGCACAAGGCAGGAACCAATCCTGGGCAGGGTGCCAACCCACCACAGGTTTAGCGCTATATGCAATCATCAAATTCAAATGTTAACAGTTCACACACACGCAAGGACCGTCCTTCCTACATTTACAACATGTGTACCTGTTGCAATGTGGACACTTCTCTCTATGCTGTGGTTTCTATTACACACCTGAAAGATAGAGACACTATATGTGACATTTTAAAGAAATCATTTTATGACCTGAATAGTACCAATCAGAAAACATTATCACACTAATGCAATATTATTTGAAAACGAACAGCGTCAGATCAGGTGTGAATTTATGCTGGCGCTGTTAGTTAGAGTCAGATCGCTTAGAGCGTGATCGTGATTGAGAGAATAAAACTGAAAAAAGATAACTTTTACAAGTACCATAAATTTATACCCAATGTCTAATGTCTTTCTTTTTTTCTCCGTGCTGTATTGACATCGTGCACCAGAAGGCGTGAGCTTATTCAGTGCGCGCAGGAACACGCAGGTGGCCAGTTGCTGTGTGCTACAACATGCTAGCGGCGATCAACGCACATGTTCTGTGCAAGGCATGCATGGGGTCCACTGAGAAAAGAAGAGTGTTCATGGCTCACCTTGCAGAGGAACTTCATCATCGCAACTTACTAGAAAAGGCAATGGAAAAAGAAAAGGAGGATGCAATGTCGACAAGCTTCTGTTCCAAGACAGCCGCTTTCCCCAGGAAAGTAAACCGAGTCAGTGTCGGGTTACCTTTCAATGTAACAGGAACCAAAGCATAGAGAGAAGTGTGTGCATTGCAAGAGGTACTGTATGTATGTATGTTGGTGTTCAGGTATATGTGGTTCCTTATACAGTATTTCTCCTTCCTTGTATTTTTATGCCTGTGTAATTTTTTTGTTGGTGCACAAACCAAATCAGTTTCTCTGTATGGGATCCATCCATCCATCCATTATCCAACCCACTATATCCTAACTACAGGGTCACGGGGGTCTGCTGGAGCCAATCCCAGCCAACACAGGGGCGGAAGGCAGGAAACAAACCCCGGGCAGGGCACCAGCCCACCGCCAGGCTCTGTATGGGATAATAAAGTTAAATTTGAGTTGAGTTGAATTGAATTGAGAAGTGTTCAGAGATTACTCATCAGATCTATATTAGATTAGATTAGATTAGATTAGATTAGATTAGATTAGATTAGATTAGATTAGATTAGATTAGATTAGATAAATGTTATTAATCCCAAGGGGAAATTCAGATGCATACAGCAGCAAAAACAAAACAAGGATTCAGAGACACAAGACAATTCAACCAATCAGTCAATCAATAAATACATACAAATAAATAAATAAATAATGCAGAAATTTCAAAATGAACTTGAAGAGTATATCAGGAGGAAGCACTGAATTGCCTGATAGCAGTGGGTTGAAAAGACCCCATCGGAGCTTCTTAGCACACACCATGGTGGAATGAGCCTGTGGCTTAAAGTGTTCTGAGACAGAGCGCCTCCTGCAGGGGATTTTTCATTGTGGCATCTGATTTTGCAACCATCCTCTTTTCCCACAACAGTTTCCAGTATGTCTAGACTTTTCCCTGTGATTGAGCAGGCTTTCCTGATAAGTTTGTTCAGACATTGTGCATCTTTTGAGCTCAAGTTGCTTCCTCAGGAGACCACAACCTGAAACATCACACTGGCTACTATGTGCTGGTAGAACATTTCCAGCAGCTTGCTGCATACATCAGAAGATCTGAGTCTCCTTAGCAAGTCCAGTCTGCTCTGGCCCTTTTAGTTCAGTGCCATTGTGCTATCAGACAGGTCAGATCTAGATTAGAATGTGACGGTGGTCACCACATTCATCAAAATTGTGTAGAACAAACCATGGCTCACCTCTGAGAGCAGTCATTTACTGAGCAAAGAAATGGCGGTGCAAGTATTCAAGTAACAAATGTCGCTAATAGACAAAACCAGAATGTGATTCTATAAAGAAGTGGCAAAGTATACAACCACTGAGCCGCATAAGCGATTATTTACTTTGGTTTTCAGAAGGCATCTGATAAGGTGCCACATGAGAGATGAGGATCAAACTATAAGAAGTGGTTTATAGAAGGGTGCAGAATTGGCTTGAACACAGGAAGCAGAGGGTGGTGGTGTGAGGAACCTCTGGATACAAGTATGAAGAACAACCTGGTTATGTCTGCAGATGATACTAAAAAAGTGAGCATCACTGAGGGAATGAAAGTAAGGAGAGGAAAACTGGTTTGAAGAAATCAGTCAGAAAATGTCATAAATTAAAATCAAGGCACCCAAAAAAAGACAAGAAACTAGAATGATTTCCTTATTATTTTAGATAATGATTTCCTTATTATTTTAGATAATTGTCATGGACAGCGTTAGTCAGCTTTGAAGCCTTCACTGGTTTTTCTGTTCATCTAACTACAGCAAGAGAGAAAAACAAAATGAACAATTTCTACGGAATATAATAGAGAAACATTGCATTACAATAATAATTTTAATAATCAACTTATTTCATGATGAAGCACCATTTGAAGTATAAGGGTCTCAAACTTCTTTGTAAACAAATTGTAAAAATAGTAGGCAATATAATAACAAGAATGCAACCCAATATAAAAGTGAGAACATTAGTACAATCTGGACAAGAACAGGCCATTCAGCCCAACAAAAGTCACCGGTCCTGTCCACTTGATTCTTTCAAAATGACATCAAGTCGAGTTTTGAAGGTCCCTAAAGTCCTTCTGTCCACTACATTACTTGGCCACTTACTCCATGTGTCTGTGGCTCTCTGTGTAAAGAAAAACTTCCTAATATTGGTGCAAAATTTACCCTTAACAAGTTTCCAAATGTGCCCCAGTGTTCTTATTGACCTCATTTTAATGTCAAAGTCTCGATCTACTGGACTAATTGTCTTCCTAATTTTAAACAATTCAGTTTAATCTCCTCGTGTGTTAACTGTAAAGGCTCAGCTCTTTTAATCTTTCCTCATAACTCATCCCCTGTAGTCCTGGAATCAGCCTAGTTGCTCTTCCCTGGACTTTTGGACTTCTTCTAGCACTGTTTTTTCCTTTTTGTAGCCTGGAGACCAAAACTGCACATAATGTTCCAGGTGAGGTCTAACCAAACTGATATGTAAAATGACCAAAATTAAAGCTCAAAATTTGACGTTTGTTTTTATACTGCCTCTCAAGCCACTACTATAATGTCAGTTAAGAAATGTGAATGTGAAAGAACCAACCAACTTAACACAAAAAAAGGAATTTGAGACAAAGAGTAAAAAGTTTAATTAAAAAAATATTTAAGTAAAGTGAATGGAACAGAGAAGTAGAGTAAGTGATGTAATAAAGGCGCTATATTGCGCCCGACCCGGCACAGACTTGACACGGGAGGCACGTATTAAATGAAAAGACTTTTATTTTTCTTCAGCTGGAGGGCACGTCTTCCCGTAATCCCTCCAGCCACAACACAGTCCCAAGCACAAATAAACCACAATAGCACTTATCCTCTCTTCCACCACCACTCCTCCACAAGCTTAGTCCTCCTCCTTCCGACTCTAGCTGCTGAGTGGTCGTTGCTGGCCCCCTTTTATCAGGCACCCAGAAGTGCTCCAGGTGGTTGATTGCTGACATGCGGTTGCACTTCCGGGCAAGGCGAAACCAGTGCCCAAAAGGGGCCAGCCACTCCTGTTGCAGCACCCCCTGGCGGTGCCTGCGGAACCCCACAGAGCTGCACAGAACTCCAACCCCCATGAAGCCCTGGGGAAGTCCAAGGCACCGCTGCAACCCAGGGATGCTGCCATCTAGCGTCCATTGGAAGATACTGGGCTTCCCACCCTTGTCCCCCTGGCAGATGTGGTGAAGGGGCGTCCCAGCCAGGCATGGGCCCCGGACATCTGTCACAGTGGACAGAGGGAGTTTAGACATAAGAGTCGACTTCCATGCAGGAGGCTCTCAATCTCATAATATAACCGTTAAGTAAAGCAGTGGAACTACGTGAACTAAAAGAAGAAAAGCTTGAGATACTTTGGAAATGTGAAAGTCGTTGTGTTGGAAAGTCGTTACACGGTCACCTTGACATCGCTTTTGAATGGATGTCACGTAATGTGATATTGGCTTTAGACTTTTTATTAAACACTGTGCTAATGTGTAAAGTCAAAAAGAGCAGGGGCCTCATGTATAAACAATGCGTACGCACAGAAATGTTGCGTACGAACTTTTCCACGCTCAAATCGCAATGTATAAAACCTAAACTTGGCGTAAAGCCACACACATTTCCACGGTACCTCATACCTTGGCGTACGCAATTTCTCCGCTCGGTTTTGCAGACTGGCGGCACCCAGCGTCAAAGCAGTGCTACTGTTCCTCTGTGATCACCCTTTCTTTCTTAGCTTCACATTCCTGACGCGGCTTTATAAATACACTGAAATTAACTGCATATTGTTTATTAGTGTAATGCATCTGATTGTAATTAACCTGTAGCAATATAATGGTCCAGGGAAGAGCCATAGTATTCCAAATACCATAACTGCTTTAGCGTTGTTACACTCACTGCATCTTGTTCTTCTTTTTGCTGCTCCCGTTAAGGGTTGCCACTGCGGATCATCTTTTTCCATATTACTCTCACTGCACCACTCGGAGTATTTATATCACTGTATCTGAGTGTGAGTCACAGCAGCAGCTGATCGGAAAGAGAATTATCGGTATACAGTTTCAAGTACACACTACCTCAACCACGGCAAAAAGCGTCAAAGCCTTTCCTGTACGGACCTCGCGTTTCAGAAACAGTTTCATCCCAAGAACTATAAACGCACTCAATCAGTCCATCATGTGCTCCTTGTAGAACCGTTTGTACTTTTAAGTACAATTACCTCACTGTAAACTTACACTACAGTTATAATATTGCACAACCTGCGCTACTTGATAAAGCACGTATGATGACAATATCATTTTTAAGATGAAATGCAGCAAAATATGGTGCTTATAGTATACAGATAAAACTTTAACTTCATTTAAATAATCTGTATTGTTAATAATTAAACATGTGCGGACACGGTGCCGCAGCGTATAGCTAGTTCACGGATAGTTCCTGCCTTGCCCTGTATTCTTGCTGGTGCTGACGTGACACTGGAAGGATAGACGAATAGAATAATTAAACATGTACTACGAAGATATTTCAATGTTCCTTAAAAGTTTTGAAGAATCGGCGTTCTAAGCTTACAGATGGCTTAACGTCTATTACAGAGCTGATTGTGTGGCGATTGGGTATTTGGAGAAAGAAAAGTAAGTACAGGAATTGGAGGTTAGTACGTTTGAAAGAGACAGTACTTCTGAAATAAATTATTTCATCGAAGGTCGCCCATGGCGCAGCAAGCCTCTTGCGTGAGATATGAACAATCACTGCACCACCGTGTTCCCATGTTTAATAACATGCTTTCATTCCTATCATCATGAAAATGATATCACGTATACATCTCAGTATTTTAATTATTCAGAGAGCTGTAATATCTCGAATGTAATGGATTCTGTGTCCTATCGGAGAAAGAGAAAAAACGGAAGCACGTAGTGATTCACACACATAGAGCACATAGAAGATCAAATACAGAACAAAGCATTTAACGTGCTACTTGAGAAACTAGTAAAATAAACGATTTTAAGATGAAGTTTATGATGTTCTACTTTAATGGCAAAATAAACTACGTGATTAAAGTGGAAATTTCCAGATTAAAGTTGACATTTCGTGCTTTTTTCCCATTGTGTGCCTATATTTTTTGTCTGTACCCTAATAAGCTTTCATATGACACTCAGACTGTGGGCTACGACTTGCCTTTTCACACCGACTTTGATATGTGATTTCTTGTTTATTTCGGGCACTGTGCGACTTTGTGAACTTGATCTTTCGAGTTTCTCCGACACTCTGTCACTCGATCAACTTTCTTTTGTTGATTATACCACTGTTTAAACCAACAAATAGTACGTTTTTCCTTTGCCTCCACTTGGTATTCGCTGAAATTCTTATATTTTCCCCTGTGCTTTTCCCATTGTCTTTTTTACAGAAGGCTATTGTAAAAGGCGCCGTATAGCGCCCGACCCGGCACAGACTCAGGCAGAGGCACGTACTCAAATAAAAGACTTTTTTATTTCTCTCTTCAGCCGTGGGGCACGCCTTCCCCATGTCCCACAGGCCCAACACAGTCCCAAATAAACTCACAGCACAACAAACCACACTTCTCTCCACCTCAGCACCATCACTCTTCCTCAGGCTTAGTCCTCCACCTCCCGACTCTGGCTCTCTGAGTGGTGGTGGCTGGCCCTTTTTATATCCCACCCGGAAGCCGTCCAGGTGCTTGGTCACCTGGTCCTAATTGCCCTTCTGGGTGGGGCTGAAGGTATGACCAGCCAGGCTGCTGACTCCACGCAGCTCCCCCTGGCGGCCCTCAGAGCCCCCAACCAGGCTGTGGAGGACTCCATCTCCCCTGGAGCCATGCGCTGGGTTGGGGAATCATTGGCTGCCAGGGAGGCTGCCACCAAGCGTCCCGGGGGAGGTATTGAACAGTCCATGGCTGCTCCCCCGGAACAGATGTAGCAGAGGCGTCCGTGCCGGGCATGGGACCCCGCTGTCCTTTACACTATTTATATTGATTTGCACATTCAAAGAGGCGTAATTCTGGGAGGAGCTGGGGCGGGACAGAAGGCGCGTGCACGTGTGTTACTTTTCACGCTGATCGGGATTTATATAGTGGAAGAACATGAAAGTTTGCGTGCGCACAGATTCCTGCATCTGGATTTTTCTGTGCTTACGCCATGTTATAGTGTGAGTTCTACGCATGGCGTTATACATGAGGCCCCAGGGCTGGCTCTATTTGTGCTGTACGTTCATTCCTCATTTCTCAATTTATTGTTGCATCTTCAGCATTTCATATATATGGATTCCTTTTTTACTTCTATGTTGGAGCTCATGGGAGTTCATTTCTAATGGAGATGACATTTCCAATCCACTCCTTGCCTTGTGTCTGATTGTAAATAACTTACAAAGCCATATTTTTAACTTTCTGCTTTCTAATTGTGTTCCAAATTCATATTTTCACATTCATTCTTCTAATGCAATGGACTGTGTGTTTTTGAATATCTGTCCAAAGACCAATGTCACATTACGACACTGAGGAAAGGAGGCAAAAGCCCTCCCCAGAGTTCAGTTCCTTTTATTCTTTTACTTTCTCGTTTTTTTCTGAGCAAATTATCTCTTCCTACAATAACCTTAATGAGCCTTTAATAGGACAAGACCATTTTCAAAAAACTGTATTTTTTATATAAAAAAAAATTACATAAAAGTGTATTTTAGGAGGATTCCCCTTATAGTCAAGACAGACTGATGGTGTGAGCTTGTAGCAGCACTTCTTAAAATAGCCTACAACTCCCAGCAGCCTCAGTAATATTATGCTCTTGTGCTGATTTATAGGGTGCAGGGGGTGATGGGAAGAAGATTAATACAGTGGGCTCTTTAAAAAGGAGCCCAAAAAAGACACAGAGAGGAGGTGATCATCTGTCTGTTTTTGTTTCTAATCATCACTCACACATTTGTCCAGAAGGACAAAGCAAAAACAGGATTTTAGACATTTTTGAAAATTTATTAAAAATAAAACACTTGACTCAAGTATTCAGAACCTATGCTATGCCACTTGAAATCATTGAGATGTTCCTACATGTGGTGAATTGAATTGATTGGAGATGATTTGAAAAGGCACACACCCATCTATAGAAGGTTCCACAGAACTTTGTCAAAACAATTTATTGATGTATATTGGAATGTTTTGAAATAGAAAAAGAAGCTTAGGAAGGATATTCATCTTGACAATGTTAATACTTCCAGCTAAAGTGAGATGAAGGGTAGACCATCTATGCAAGGCTTGCTTAAGTTTTTCCAAGAAGACAGCAAAATTGTGTTGATAAAGAGCTTTATGTTTACTTGTGATGTTTACCCCTCGGTATTTAAACTAATCTGCGGTGATAAACGGGAAGGTGTCCAATCTAATATTGAGTGCTTGAGAATTCACTGGAAAGAGCACACTTTTATTCAAATTAATTCTGAGACCAGAAATTTTTTGAAATTCTGTTAGTGCTGTTAGGACTGCAGGTACAATATTTTGTGGGTCTGATATACAGTATACAGTACCATATCATCTGCATATGGTGAGATTTTCTGTTCAAGTCCTTCTCTGATAATTCCCTTTATCTCATAAGCATTTCTATAGTGAACTGCCAGTGGCTCAATGGCAATTGCAAAAAGCAGTGGTGACAAGGGGCATCCTTGTCTAGTGCCATTTTCTAGTTTGAAGGAGTCTGAAATAATGTTGTTAATACAAACTGAAGCTTCTGGTCAGGTATACAGTAGTTTGATCCATGCACAAATGTTCGGGCCAAACCCAAATTTCTCCAATGCAGTGAAAAGGTAGTTCTATTGAACCATATCAAATGCTTTTTCTGCATCCAATGATAATAATATCTCCTGGGTGCTAGACTTGTGGGTGAATAACAATCTATCTCTTAAAATAGACATCAGGGGCACTGCGGTGGAACTGGTCAAGAGCACAACATTCCTTGATGTGCACCTGGTAGCTGAACTTACTTGGTCAATTAATACCGCATTCTTTGTTGCAGGCATCATATTCAAAATGAGTGAAGATTTGCAAAACAACAATAAAGTTTATCAGTTTGAACATTCAATATCTTGTCTTTGTAGTGTATTCAATTGAATAAATGTTGAAAAGGATTTGCAAATCATTGTATTCTGTTTTTATTTACATTTTACACAACGTCCCAACTTCATTGGAATTGGGGTTGTAGACTGGAAGTCGCAGAAATAGTGAGGACGGGTTTCCCCTATCTATATGTACAGTTTAGGGGTACACCCGTTTCCCCCCCTTGGGTGTTGCAATAGGACATGAAACATACCTAACTTTTGTAAGTACACTGCAAGGAATGAGCATGCGAAATTTCAGCTTCCCACCTATATGGAAAGTGGGAGAATTAGTGATGAGTCAGTGAGGGCTTTGCCTTTTATATGTATAGATAAAGCCACTTGATTTGACTTGAATAATAGGAATAATTGTAAATAGACCAAACTAGTATATTTTATTATGAATGTTATTAAAATCTCCCAAGGTTAAAAGTAAAATCTTATATTTATTTGAATTTAGTTTACTTACCTGAATAGCAGTGAACGAGGGTTCAGGTCAGAAGTCAAGAAGGAGAGAAAAAGAATGTTGTGCAGATAGAAAAATCCATTTGTAGTTAGTTGTCAACAGAATTAAGTAAATTAAAGCTGGTGTAGTAGGGAATTTTGGTTATTTTATTTGTAAACTTTGACTACAAGTTAAATTAGCAAAGAGCCGATTCCAGAGTGGAGCTAACTATCAGAAAAGGACCAATGGACATGTTGGTGATTAAATGGCCTGAACTGAAAATACCAACCTGGCAAACTGAAGGGTGCTGTCGGCAAGGGGCTGACAGCGTGAGACTTTGGTGGGCAGTGGAGTTCGTCAGCAGCTTTGCAGCTTACTGGACACCACAGCCAGTTTAACACTCACAATGACAGCCAAGTGTGTCAGCCTGATTTCAGTTGCAATGCTAGAGCAGAGGAGCCTTTTGAGTGGGACAACAATGCTCACAAGCAAGTACCAGGCTTGCAATGTTTATTTGTGGTACCATTTTGAGGACATTTTCTTAGATTTTGCCAGCATTAGTTTAAAAAGGGGGATTTTATTTATTTATTCCTTTGTGCTTCCAGGGAAAGGACTTGGTTCAAGTCTAACAGATTTTAAGAACTGTAGGTAATGACTAATTGTTTTCATGGACTTCAGTCTTTGGAGTTAATCATTTTTTATGGAAGTTGAAATGAATATACAGTACATAAATAAAAAATGAACCATTGAGTTCTTTTGTGTTTTTGACAATAACTGTCCAGATAACAGACCAAAGAATGCCATCCATCAAAACTCACAGACCTGGCAAAGAGGGCATTCATCAGAGATACAACAGAGACACCAAGGATAACACGGAGGGAGCCACAAACATCTACAGCGGAGATGGGAGTATCTGTTTAAGCCGTACACTCCACAGAGTGGGGATTTATGAAACAGTGGCCAGAAATAAAGGCATTGTTTAAAAAAATAAAAATAAAACATGTTTGGAGTTTGCCCAGCAACATGTGGAGGACTCCCCAAACGAGTGGAACAAACATGAGTGACATTGCCAGTGCACAGTGTCAGCTGGGGTTGGCTACTTGGATAAAAAGGGACAATGGCAGATAAGAAGGGAGAAAAATAAATTGGAAGAAAGGAAATCGTGACGCAAGTGATTAAGAACAAGTTCCACAAAGGCGAGAGCCTCAAAGGATAGCTAGAGCTCTGGGCACGTTACCAGTAATGGCAGGCAAGTGAGAGAGAGGGGTGGAGGAGAGAGAGAGAGAGAGAGATGGACAGACAGACAGCAAACACTAGCAAGGGAGAGGGACAGCACTAGTGAGTGTTACAGTTTTTCTAAATTGCTAAAACACATTCCCTAAAATCACCTCACCTTTTCTCAAAACACTAAGCACAAACTCCAAAATTCAAGCTACACTCACAAAACCTCTGAATCACTGTGCAAAATCAAACAATCTTCTCAAATCTATATTATTGTTGCTCAAAAGCAAACACTGCTTTCAGATCATGCATCAAGCCGGTCAGTACATAAACACTACTGAGTAGTCATTACACACTACAGCAAAAAATTGAAAACACTGTATTCAGTGTTTTGCATTTTGCATCTCCAAAAAAAAAAGAAAGAAAGAAAAAAAGATTTCATAACTCAGTGGATTCAGCATTTACAGTGCAAACTATAACACAGGTAGGATGCTTGTTCAGCTCATGATCCTGCTGCTCAAGTCCAAATAAGATGTCTCGAAGACCACCAAGAAATGTAAGAAGAGGCTAGGTGTTATATGACCCCAGTGTGACATGATGGTGTAGAACCCCAAGGTTGCTTATGGCAGCACATAGTGTCACATTGCCACCACGCTGGCCAGGGACTTCAACAATGGCCTACTGGCCAATTATGTTCCGGTCTCTCCTTCTCCTCTTTGTGAAATTGAACCCTGCTTCATCCACAAAAATGTATTCCTGGGGTCTGTCCATGGAATCTAATTCAAACATTCTCTATATGTAGAAAAAGATATAATTTTGTAAGTGTTACAGAAAGACAGACCTAAGCTGTAGGGGACACTATATGCACTCTTGATTTGCATACATTGTACATATTGTGATGTCACTGAGCATGACAGTAGTATGAATATAGTAATATTATACTGTAAACAATGTGGACTATTGTCAATGTGTCTGAATGTACACTTACTTGCACGTACTGAAATTGCAGCTCTTTGACCCTTTCTGAGTTTCGCTCAAAGTTCACTTTCTACACTTGCTTCATGTACATCCTGTTGTGTTGGAGGACACGGTCATTGATGGAAAGGCTGAAACTGTTGATTCCTTTGAAATTTGTGTTGTCTTCAATAACTCGTTGCTGTATTTCTGACAGTCTAATGGTATTTTTTTGACAGACCATGTCAAATATAATGGCTTCTTGCTGCTGACCAGTTTTCTGACCGTGCTTAATGTACTTACCGTTTTGATATGAATATTTGAAACTAAGACCATATAACAAACGTAGACCAATATGAAACAAAATAAGTAAGCCTTAAGCAGAGCTTTCTTAAATATCAAATTTTTCTCTATTTTTTGTGTGAACCTTTTTTGCTTTGAATTTTTACTAAAACTTTTAAAACAAACATATTTGGTCAGTAGAATTATTTCAACATGCATGATACTATTGCCAGAACTGTCCTATGAAGCAAGCTAAAAGCTGCAGAAGTTTGGCAATTTTGGACAAACACTACATTACCAAATTTAACTTTTTTTATTAACAATTTAATATGCATATACATTAATAACTATTAATCTACACTAATATTTAAACAGTATGTCATATGATTTTATGTGATACAAATTATTTTTAGTATTGTTTCTACATTTTTGGCTTACACATCATTTTATGAGTTACTGCAATCTTCAAGCAGGCTTGACAAATATTCCCATTCAACTGTTCATGGCCAACTCACAAATAACCAAAACCACAAATGTCAAGTTCATGAATCTCTAGTCTTGTAGATTTTTTTATTTGTAGACCAGGGGGGTCCGACCCCTACTTGCTTCACTTGCCAACCCCTAGGGGTGAGCGCTAGGCATCCCACCATCTCATGACAGAGCCGCTCAAAGGATGTCGGGGCGCCTCTCCGTTAGAGAAACTGATTGTATTTAAAGAGATGGTATATAGAAGAGTATGCAGGATGCGGGAAGAAGACAGTTTGGTGTATAGTTATTATAGGGAGAAAATCAGTTACTTGAGTATTTCACTATAACTGTCTATTTTAAATACAAATGAATAATAAAACGTAGCAAAAAGGAAAAGTAAAAAAGCAAAGGTAGAAGTAAAAAAGTAAAATGTAATAAAACATAAATGAAAAAAAAAAATACATTAACCCCTCTATAAAAACAATACTGCTTTTTTGCATTTCTGTTTGTGAATTATTGTCTTTTTCATTTATTGGATGATTCTCTTTGTTCTTGATTTTTTTTTATATGCAGCTCTTTTTTGTTCATTTTCTTTGTTTCGATGTTCATTATCAGCTCTTGCCGCTTTTTTTTCCATCGCAATCTAAAATTCAATGTGATCTGTAAATTGTGTTTCACTGGGTGAAAATTGTTTATGGTATTGTCAAAAGAGTGAATGATTCAATAAATGAGTCCAGGCCACTGAGCTTTTCATTCAGAGAATGGGGTTTAGTGTTTTAGCAATTTAGAAAAACTGTAACTAGAGAGAGAGATTGAGAGAGAGAGAGAGAGAGAGAGAGAGCAAGACAGAGAGAGAGAGAGAGAGAGAGAGAGAGGGAGAGAGAGAGAGAGAGAGAGAGAGAGAGAGAGAGAGAGAGCAAGACAGAGAGAGAGAGAGAGAGAGAGAGAGAGAGAGAGCAAGTGCTAGCAAGATACAGACAGAGAGAGAGTGAGCAAGTAATTGAGAGAGCAAGACAGAGAGAATGAGTGAACACTAGTGAGAGAGAGAGAGAGAGAGAGAGAGAGAGAGAGAGAATGAGAGAGAGAGTGCTAGAACAGATAATTGAACAGATAATTTGCTTTTCTGCCTTGCCATTATAACCGACTACATTGAAGGATGAGTCAGCCAGTGGCATAGCTAGGGATGGGCGGAGGGGGTGCTTTGCCCCGGGCGGCACATTTTCGGGGGCGGCATTATTTGCCAAAAGTCTCGGTACAATTCATGTGTAAGCAGCAGGGTTCAGAAAAATATCACTCATGAATGAAAAAAGTAAAATTATCTGATATTTATCCACAAATGCTTCAAAAATAATTTCAGACTGTCCTTCTGTGACGGCATCAGACACAGCAGTTGAAATGTATGGGGCAATAACAAAAATAAATATTATACTGACAATAATTTCTAGGAAGACAAACAACTAATATACAATTTATAATTTTGTTTCATTATCAATCCGAATGCGTTCTTGCTCTGTGCAGAAAACATCCCCACCTATCACTTGTACACTACACTGGTTCTGGTTTTCGCAGCATAATTATATTAAACTAATAACTAGAACACAGCTTATCAGTTCGTCTGTACTATATTCTTATCTAGTTGATACTTATAAATAATTATATGTGAAAAATTATTGCTGTTTCGTTATATATGAATAAATATTTGCAAAATGTATCTTAATTTATCTCTATACATCATTTTACTTTTCTATTTAAATAGGTTAACATATTTCGATATGTTGGATGGCGGCAAATTGAAACACCAGCCAGCTACAAGTGGTACAAACTGGAGTCAGTGGCACTGAGAGTGTCAATGGGTGGTACAGAGATTGGATGTGCGCTGTAGGAATAACAAATGGGCAAGCGCTGCGGAGGGGAGTGGCCAAGGCTGAAGAACGTGGACACGACAGAAAACATCTCTCTATTATAAAAAATCTTGGGGAGACGAGACGTGATTGTCTCAGAGAGACACTTTCCCATCCCGTAAGACGAGTCTTCATACCAAGAGATGTAACTACGCCTGGGGCCGGAAGCCCCACGAGACAAAAGTTTATGCAAAGAGATTTGGAAAAGTGCTGCCCACATAACCATGCACACCGTTCAATCATTACTCAGTTGTGTGAATGCTATTGTCAGACACATTTCTTGTAGAAAGAAACCATATTCACTCACGGGCAGTTGTATGTTGCGTTGTCACGATGTAATTCCAAACATGGAATCAGAATTCAATGCGATGTTGACGAAAAGGTAAAAGCAAAAAGAGATCGAATATATGGACATAGGTGATATGACAGAAGCGTGCCACGTGAGATGCAGATCATGCAGCAGCAAGCCAGCAGCTGATCAAACAAAGAGGAGGTAAAAAAAAAAACTGCATGCGTTTCCCATTGTATCACTGTTTAAGAGGGGGTTTCAGAGGAGTGACCGCATCTCCTTGGGGTGTGTACAGCCCCCCTCTTCAATGCGAGCGGCAGAGACGCAAAGTGCTTGGTGCATAGCACAGGTGGCTGGGTGGGGTGGAGGTTGGCAAGCAAAGCGAGCAGGGGGCGAAGCCCCCTAGTTTTTAATGTAAAAGAGAGATTATTTCTGACCTTAATTGGAAGTTTAGTTCTGTTTAGTTTTAGTCTGTCTCCATAATGTACTTTTAGTTGTAGTATAGTTTTGAATTTACAAAAACATTTCTTCTTTCATGTCTGTTTTTTATTTTTACTGTAGGTTCAGGTTCACATTTTCTTAAGTTGTAGCATTCTGCTGAAATCATTTAAGCTTATTTTTTCCTTCATCAAGCAACACTCTGCTCCCCAGAATAAAAATGAGAAAACAGGATTTTAGGAATTATTGCTAATTTATTACAAATAAACAAAAAACTGAAACATCCCATTGAGAGACTTGACACTTAAAGTTTGGCTCAGGTGCCTCCCATTCTGTTGATCATCATTGTTTAGAGTGCTCCTGTGGCCAATTCATTTGAGTGGCTATGATCTGTAAAGACGCACACACCTGTCTATAGAAGGTCTGACAGCTGAGCAAACAACAAGCCATGAAGCTGAAGAAATTGCCTTTGAGCTTAAAGACGGGTTAGTGTGGAGGCTCAGATCTGGAGAAGCTGACACGAAAAGGCACACTGCACTGAATGGTCCCACGAGCAGAGTGGCACAGATTCAGGGAAGGCTACTGTTGATTACTACACCACCATGTCCCTCTTTTTTAACAATAATAAATAAAATTTAAATGCAAATGACTTGATGCTAAATTAGTGAATCTAGACCTGGAATTATGCAAGTTCTTTGTCAGTTTCTAGCTTAAAGTATTTTTGCAGAATTTTGGAGAACATTAAAACTGAATTCTCATCAAGGTGAAATGTAAAGTAGTGCAAAAAGTAATGGCACAAATTAACATAGCAGTTTTACAATGTGAAACAAAGAAATGATTTGAATGTACAGTAAATGTAAAAAAGGGCCGGCTGACTGCATTTCCTCGGGTCCTTTGGTGTGGCTGAACATTTCTGTTCAGGTCCTGTAAGTCACTGGTAGTCTGGAGATGGCAGCAGAGAAGAAGATGACACAATGATTGGAGTTTTGTCTTTTAATACTATTTTTTAATTTTGTATTATGTCTAATGTAGCAGAAGAATGTTCTCCTCAACACCATGTATATTGTGTGTTTAGTAAATTAGAATTTCTATAATAACTATTGGCGGCACGGTGGCGCAGTGGGTAGCACTGCTGCCTCGCAGTTGGGAGATCTGGGGACCTGGGTTCGATTCCCGGGTCCTCCCTGCGTGGAGTTTGCATGTTCTCGCCGTGTCTGCATAGGTTTCCTCCGGGTGCTCCGGTTTCCTCCCACAGTCCAAAGACATGCAGGTTAGGTGGATTGGCGATTCTAAATTGGCCCTAGTGTGTGCTTGGTGTGTGGGTGTGTTTGTGTGTGTCCTGCGGTGGGTTGGCGCCCTGCCCAGGATTGTTTCCTGCCTTGTGTTGGCTGGGAGTGGCTCCAGCAGACCCCTGTGACCCTGTGTTCGGATTCAGCGGGTTGGAAAATGGATGGATGGATAATAACTATTTTGTAACTTGCCAGTGAGAGATGCTTTGGCTTATGAACTAACAAAAATATGTTATTCCAGGGTTCAGGAGAAATAGTGTCCACATGAATAAAATCTAAGCTGTTTCTTGTTTTCCCTTTCTCAGAGTGAATGTTTCAGGGACAAGGTCACAAGGCTGCAGAAAGTACATGTAGTTTATGCAAAAGCGTCTCTCCTGTGCTTAGCTTTGAGAACACAGATAATGCTTAGCTCAACAGACATATTGTTTAACTTTACTGTTTTGATAAGGATGTTCTTTCTGTCTTATTAATCATGAGATGCTGAAGTATAAAAAACCCCTCCTGGCTTTTGATCAGGGTTCAATTGAGCTTTGCGGCAATAAGTTATGCTCTTTTGAATCTCTAGTTACTGTGAGTCCGAATGAAATAAATAAAGAGAATTGAGAAATATTATCTGCCTGCTGTCAGTGTGCCTTTTTCTTCCACAGTTTTTGGCGCCCGACCGTGGGGCAGGAGACGGGCAGACGACTCCCTGGGGGGGTTCGTCCAAGTGGACCGATTTCCGCGGATCGAGGACCAGCTCCGGTAAAAGTTAGGACTGGCCTACCTCGGGTGTTTCCTGCGTGGGGAGTCGCTGACCTCCTCCTGACCGAAACGAAAAGCAACTGGATGGGATTTTTCCAGGCAGGTAGAAGGAGTCGCGGTGAGTAGATTCGGGGGATTCCCGTTGATTTGACTGGTTTGCTGGGAGAAATAGACATATACGGGGAAAAAAACGGAAAAGGACAAAAGCATGCGGAAAGAATAGAGAATCATACTGTATCGACATAGAAGGGTTTTAGGGATTCATAGAGAGTGACGGCACAGTGTGAATGTTAGTAAGTCACCCCTTAGGAATTCGAGTAGAAAGGACCGAGTGGCACGTTCCTAAATATAAGAGGAATAGGGGTGAAAGGGGCAGTTAGAGTACGTGTGAAATTTGGAAGAGGGGAGGTCGTGTTTTCCACTTGTCGACTGGTTGATTTCCGGGGACAACAAGTGGGACGAGAAATAATTGGGGATTGAGTTGCTCTCTGTTGAAGGCCTGCCACTTACTATGGGAAACAAATAGCAAGCCACTCAAACAGGTCGCCCAGGGTCCTCAAAACCTAATGTTAGAAGGATTATTTTCAGAGAATCACCAGGCTCCTAGTACACCGTCGGGATTGAAAGGCGGGTCCCCTAAACAGTTAATAGAGAAGCAGACTGGGTTGGATTTTAAAAGGCATGTAAGAAGTGGAATAAGCAGAGGCGTAACAACCTGCTAGCTGCTGAAGTCAAAACACAAAAAAGACAAGGAACAATTATTGCTAGCGTTGCAGAAAGTGAAGATAGAGACAGCGCCCAAGCCTGAAAGTAAAAGAAAGCAGACCGAAAAGGAAGACCCCCTATACCCCGTAATCTGTCCACCCCCTCCTTACCAAACTCCCCCGGTTCCACCTCCTGCACCCTCTCCTCCAACTGCACCCCTGTTAGCAGACGAACCGTCTGGAGCAGGTTTTTACGATGAACAATATCTTTATGACCCGTCCTCCCATATTGACCGTGAGGAATATAATTCAGATCATTCAGAAGGTGCTACTGGGTTGCAATGGCAGAAATTAAAAGAGTCATCTGTCTCCCAGCGCACGAGCAGTCGGTGGACTGCAATTTGTGGAGCCGTTACAGCAGCTGGATAACATGTATAAAACAAATGCTGCAGAGTGGACACAGGTGCTCCGTCGACAGCTGAGCACCGCATGGGCAACTGTAAATCATGGTGATCATAACGGTGTCCCTTGGCATTGGAATGAAGGTCCTTTCCTCGCCCAGTGAGAGCCTTTGAAAGGAGCCCTGGCAGAAAAAAAATATAAAAAGGGCACAAACTGGTCACTAATTTCAGCCGGCTCACCGATTGCAAGATCTGATGGCTAATCACTCTGGGCTAGACAATACAAACGATAGAACTCGTGCTGCAGTGCCTCCTTTCATCTCAAGACTGAGAAGTGACATTCAAAGCAAAGTCTGCACGTCCTGCAAAAAGGCTGGAAGACCGCAACTTTCGAGGAAGTCAAGTGTCATGCGGAGCATGCTGACAGACAGACTAAATTAAAAGAGTCAGAGACACAGACCAAACTTTTGGCTGCACAAATAAATTACTATACTGGAAGAACTGACCTGGCTAGGGGGAGAGGACGCGGAAAATTCTTTGGAGGTCGAGGGCGAGGGCACGGAAGAGGACGCAGGTTCCATTTATCAAACCCTAATAATCCTTTTGCTCAGATGCCTAACCCTTCGGAGCAGACGCCAGCGTCATATGCCTGTTACGGCTGCGGTGAACTTGAACATTTCAGACGCAACTGCCCACACAAGCGCCTCCGTCACCCCCTCTCCCTGAGCCTAATGACATTCCTTGGTCCTAAGAATTATCAGGGACCCCAGACACTTTTTCCAGTTTCCTTTGCTTACTCGTCATGCTGAAACTGATCTTTTATTGACTTTAATGGCAAAGAAACTGCCTTTGAAATGGACACAGGAGCCACGCGCTGAAGGAGGTTCCTGCCTCGACAGATACAGTAAAAGTGCTTACTGCCTCGGGACAGCCTCATATTTTGCTGGTCTAAAACCTCTGCAATTACAGCTCAGCATTAACAGTTTCATTATTGACTCGTTGCTTTCTGTTAAATCATTTGTGCCCTGTGAAACTGCTGGGAGAGGCACTTATGACTTAATTGTCAGTCTCAATTTCTGTAACTGAAAAAGGATTTTTGCTGCTCCATTCCTAAGCTCCTGTGCCAAAACTTCACACCCCAAGCCCTCTTTTGCAGCCTGCACCCTGAACATCTCCCTGCACACCTTCCTCTTGAAAGCCCTTCATTCTTTCCCCTCATGCCTATTTCCTCACTTACAAGTCCCGGACACCCTGCCTTATACTGCCCACTATTTCCCTACTGAAGTGGACACACCTTGGTTAGAATCTTTTCTTTCCTGCAGCACATGCCCTGAAACTTTGCACATTCCATGTATTTTTGTTGTCTACTAAAGCTGTTGCTTCAGTGCACTTCACATATTCACAAAGCATTTTCTATTTAGGAAATTCGGTTCCCCATGTTTCCTTAGCACTGTGGTCCCAAGGGAAAAATGATTATGGAAGGATAGCACACTGTGAGCCACTGGTGATTTTCTCAAAATCTTCCTTCCGCCCGTACCGTGTCCAGGATCCTCTGTCTCCAGAGGCAGAGGCTGGCATCGCCGCCGTACATTCTGATCTCGTGAGGCGAGGAGCGATTATTCCAATTACATATTCTCCAGTCAACTCCCCCATTTTTACCTGTAAAAAAGGCTGATGGGTCCTTTGTTCAAGACCTACGACAAGTTAACTCTGCGGTTTTTCCTAGAACACCTATCGTTCCTAATCCTTCCACTATTTTTTCCATGATACCCCCGTCCGCCCGGTACTTCTCTGTTATTGACCTTGCTAACGCTTTCTGTTCCATTCCCGTGCACCCTGATTCTCAATTCTGGTTTGCTTTTACCTTTCAAAACCGCCGTTGGACCTGGACCGTCATGCTTCAGGGATATACTGAAGCCCCTTGTGTTTATGGCCAAGCTCTTGCTCAAATTTAGAAGGCTTTTGGCCGGATAAAGATAGTATATTGATACAGTATGTAGATAAGAAAAAAAAAAAGAAAAGAAAAAAAAATAAACAACAAGTGCACATGACACTCAGAAAATTGCTATTCTTTTTAGGTGAAAATGGCCATAAAAAAAGTGTCGAAAAGAGACAAAAGAAAAAAACTGCAGTTACTTCAAGCTATCGTTAAATATTTAGGTCATGACATTTCTTGCGATACAAGAGCTCTCTCTAGCGGCCGTTTAACCATCATTCAAAACCTTCCAAGACCGGTCACAAAACAACAGGTTACGTCAGGATATTTCTCTGGCTGCATAGCTTTTGATGGGAATGTTTTCTTGTTGTGGAGTTGTGCTGTGTGTTTCCCGAAATGGATTGTCTTTGTTTGCCGTTGGCACTTGGGTCGCCACGGAAATTAGTGTTTCCTTGTCGCTGACCCGGTTCCGCCTCGGACTTTTCCATGATCTGGAAGCTAGCATGTATGGCACCACGGTAAGATGAATTCCTAATTTAAAAGTAGTACCAGCTTGCGGCCTGAGAAGTTGTTTGATTTTAAGTTTTTCAGGAGGATCACAGCCTTTACAAAATCTATCGAAGACTGCCATCTGGCGGCATGCAGTGGTATAGCAGGCTGACAAGGCTCTATGTGATTTAAAAAAAAAAAAAAACACTCCTCTCACTGACTATTTTCTCGTCCATTCACTCTGTTCGTGGACGAAAAGGGGGGATAAATGAATGCAGTTCTATGAATGAATGCAGTTTTAACGCAACCACATACAGACAAACAAAGTGCTCATGAGCCCCCTAACAGTAAAGGTACCTCACGCCGTTCATTCTATTTTAGTACAGGTTAAGACCAGCGCTGGCAAACCGATCCAAAATCAAAAGCTGATTGAAACCCTCTTAGAAGCTATAACTAAACCATCAAAGTTAGCGATCGTTAAATGTCAAGCTCACATAGGAAAACAAGATCCTGTCAGCAAAGGAAACGAATTAGCTGATCACTTTGCTAAACAGGCTGCATATAATAACACACCAATCTCTTTATTCCAACAGAGAAATAACCAGGACCCTGATAATCAACTTGTTTCTTTACAGAGTGCAGCCACGGACAGAGAAAAAAGAAAATGGTCCAAAGAATGGTCCCTCTCTGATGGAGTCTGGACCCATAGGCAAATTAACAAACCTTTCCTCCCAAAGGCTTCTTTCCCAGGTATGGCAAAAATCGTTCATGGCCATGATTCAAGATGTTGAAAAACACTGGGAAGCTGTAGGCTTCTCTACATATGCAGAGCAGTTCTGCAGACGCTGTGCATTATGTCAAAAGTCTAATGTAGGAAAGGGCACCCAGGTAAGTCCAGGTAAGTCCCGCCGTTACACCTAATCCAATGGGTCCGTTTGAACACCTCCAAATGGATTTCATAGAACTAACTCCATCTAAAGGTTACCGTTATTGTTTAGTAATTGTTGATGTGTTCTCCCGATGGGTAGAATTTTTTCCTTCTAAACACCCTGATGCTAAAACTGTAGCCAAAGCTTTAATCAAAGAAATTATTCCTAAGTGGGGCATACCACAGAAATTACAAACTGATAATGGCACCCTAAAATCTAAATTAGCAAAAATCTGTGAGCAGACAAATTTATCCTGGCCGGACGCTTTGCCTCTGGCCTTAATGGGATTGAGGGGTAGAACACACCGGCAATTAGGACTGTCGCCGTTTGAAATTCTGACCGGATGATCCATGCCTGTGGGCATGGTTATGGGAAATGTTAACCTGCATACTGTGGACAATGATCTTCTCTCTTGTCTTACAGGTCTCTGAGCTTCTCTGAAAGAAGTCCACGAGCAGGTTAACCAGGCCTGGAGGACTAGTCTTCCATCTAAAGACACGCTGATTCCCTTAGGCACTTGGATCCTCGTCCGTGACACTCGGAGGAAACATTGGCATCAGCCGAGGTGGAGAGGACTGTTCCAAGTTCTTCTGTCCACACCACATGCAGTGAAAATGGAAGGATTGCCCGCCTGGATTCACGCCTCACATTGCAAGAGATGGCACCCTTGATTGCTATGCTACTATGCTTTTCTTTTCCCTTGTCTACTGCCCTGGTCACCTTGACTTTCCTGTTAGGAATCACCACATCAGTGCAGGTTGATTTCTGCTCTATTATCAACTGTGGGACTGGTCGACAAGCCCAATGGACCTGGTCTGACAAATACGTGTGTATGACTGTTACAAAGTATTATTGGGGAAGTAACTGCGACAACTGGCAATGGGTTTTTGCTAACACTGGAACTGAGGACTGGGGTTATCAACCCTTTGAGGCCCAAAAATACGGTTTGAAAAATTGTTTTTCTATCATAAAAGGACATGCTTCTCATGAATGTGTTGACAACCATTGTAACCCCTTGATCATCACTTTGAAGAACCCCTCTTTACATGACTCAGGAACCTATATATTAGGGGCATATGTATCTGGAACAGACCCTTTAGGGAGATTTCTAATTAAGATTGACAATCCTGTTACTAACACCTGTCATTCTCCTGCACACACACCCATCTCCCCAACTTCTGGTTCAGACTTTTCTCCTGTTAAGATTATGAATATTTCCACCCTTTCATCCATTTTTTCAATTGAAACTGGCTATGGCGATCAGAACCGTTGGTTGCAGTGGGTATTATATTCGGCTAAGCAAGTAAATCAATCTGATTGCTATGCCTGTGCTGCGGCCAGGCCACATTTGGCTACCGTCCCTTTCCCTCTTTCTAATATTTCTGACCCTGTTGGTCTTCCTTGTCTCCTTGCCCTTTTTACCTCTCCATCCACACCAAAAGACTCTAACTGCATTACACTTTCTCTCCTCTTCCCCCCCACTCCTCATATGACTCCCCCGATGTTCCAGTCTCATGAAGGCAATTATACCTGCTTCTCTAGTAATTATAGTTCCCCCTTCATGCTTCTTGCCGAAAAGGGGGGTGTATGTACTATGTTTGGTGATGCGTGCTGCACTTGCATCCCTAATAATATGGCTCCCGATGTATCAATCACCCGTGCTTTGCCAGGTTTAATTGCCCTTTCAAATGAATTAGCTACCACTTCTGGCATTTCTAGCCCCTGGGGCTGATGGCTCAGGTCAGTTTTTATTTCACTGGCCGTTGCTTTTATCATTCTGTTGCTTGTGGCCTGCTGTGTAGTCCCCTTAATTAGATATCTTGTGTCCCAATATTTCACTGCCTCCGTGGCCAAGGCTTATATGTTACACGAAGAATGCATGCTTCCCATTTCTTCCTCCTTTCCTTCCATTCCTTCCCCTTCTCCTACTCTTTCCCGCGTTACTCCTATGTCACCCATATTTTTGTTGGTTCAAAAAGGGGGGAATGTAGAAGAAGAATGTTCTCCTCAGCACCATGTATTTTGTGTGTTTAGTAAATTAGAATTTTTATAATAACTATTTTGTAACTTGCCAGTGAGAGACGCTTTGGCTTATGAACTAACAAAAATATGTTATTCCAGGGTTCAGGAGAAATAGTGTCCACATGAATAAAATCTAAGCTGTTTCTTGTTTTCCCTTTCTCAGAGTGAATGTTTCAGGGACAAGGTCACAAGGCTGCAGAAAGTACATGTAGTTTATGCAAAGGCGTCTCTCCTGTGCTTAGCTTTGAGAACACAGATAATGCTTAGCTCAACAGACATATTGTTTAACTTTACTGTTTTGATGAGGATGTTCTTTCTGTCTTATTAATCATGAGATGCTAAAGTATAAAAAACCCCTCCTGGCTTTTGATCAGGGTTCAATTGAGCTTTGCGGCAATAAGTTATGCTCTTTTGAATCTCTACTTACTGTGACTCCGAATGAAATAAATAAAGAGAATTGAGAAATATTATCTGCCTGTTTTCAGTGTGCCTTTTTCGTCCACACTGATCATAGTTGCAAACAGTTTAATTTTACTTCAGTATTTATTTCAATTTTATTTTTACATATTAATTTTTTACATCTCAGATATCTCACTTCAAGGTTTTTCAATTCTGTATCTGTCCTAGTGTCTTTATAAACACTGGGAATTCCAGTTTCTGCATTACATCTCGCCTGAAGAAGGGGCCTGAGATGCCTCAAAAGCTTGCATATTGTAATGTTTTCAGTTAGCAAATAAAATGTGTCATTTTACTTGACGTCTCATTGCATCCATAATGGCTAACAGGGTACAACACCCTTCAAAAACAACAATAACTTCAAAACGTTTTTAGACCCTTTCACTAATTTCTAATTTTGTTATGTTGCACCTTTGTGGTAAAATCATTGAAATTCATCAAGCAGCACTCAATATTCCAGTATGACAAAGTGAAAACAGGATTATAAAAATTTTTCTGAATTTATTAAAAGTAAAAAAAAAAGAAATATCACTTTATATGAACTATCACTTTATATTTTAATTTTTTTATGGTGTTCAGATTCTTCACTCAGTATTTAGTTGAAGCTCCTTTGGCAGCCAGTCCGAGCCTGCAGCTTTCTTGTGCTTGATGCGATAAGTTTTACACACGTTTTGGGGATTTTCTGCCATTCTTCTCTGTAGATCCCCTCAAGCTTTGTAAGATTGCATGGAGACTGTCGATGGACAGCCCTCTTCAAGTGTCTCCAGAGATTTTAATTTAGGTTCAAGTGCAAGCTCTGGCTGGGCCATTCAACGACATCCACAAAGTTAACCCTAAGCCTCTCCTGTGCTTTCTTTGCTTTGTGGTGTGAGTCATTGTCCTGTTGGAATGTCAACCTCTTCTGTGTCTGAGGTCTAAAGCACTCTGAGCAGGTTTTCATTAAGGATATCTCTGTACTTTGCTCCATTTGGCATTCCCTCAATCATCTGTAGTCTCCGAGACTACAGATACAGATTCGGATGGAGACTACAGTTCCACCACCATCCTTCACTGTTAGAATGTTAGATGTTAGGTGATGAGCAGTGCATGATATTCTCCAGCCATGATGCTAATCTTGTTTCTCACAGTCTGAGAGTCATCTGGATGCCTTGTTGCAAATTCCAAGTTGGCCTCCATGTGTGTTTAACTGAGGAGAGTCTTCTGTATGGCCCATCTGTTATAAAGCCCTGATCGGTACATAGCCCCCACTGCAAGACAGGGCCGATCCCCAAAATTAGCATACTTGGGTGGGATTGTGCAAAGACCTGTAACGAGTAAACAAGGTGTTTTACTGGTGTTAATTCCCCAGTAAAAGAGAAGGGCATTCCTCCATTATGACCTACTGGCCCCTTTACAAGGTTGGAGGGTTAAACCCACTGCAAGCGATGCTGAGGAGTTGACTGGTTAAAAAAAAAAATAGAAAAGTTTGTTTTTCTTTAAAGTTATAAATAAAAAGGAACTACTGGTGTCTTTAAATTATATGACAGTAAGAAAAAGAAATCAGTGATTATTTATAGGTTGTGTGAAAGTCAGTGAGTTCTGCCCACAGTCCCAAAGACTGAAGTCTACCTGCCACCAACTGTCACACCACCTGGAGCCAAAAGTAAATACTGCATCATTCAGATATGCTTATAACTGTGCCACCGCACAGATGAGACAATACACACAGTCACACACACAAACAAAAAATATATACAGTATATACAGTAGATGTAGATATTGATATACAGATATATTATGGACAAGTGAAAATACTGACAAACTCCAATGTACTGTTGGGGTGCCACCAGGTCACCCTGTTTAATCTGATGCTGCTCATATTTAAGAAAACAGACGCAAAATGGACACTCGTCATAAACAAATAGGAACTCCTGGCCTTAGGTCGGCACCTCAAAATAATGCTGCTCAGTGGAGCGGGGCAGTCTCTGAGGAGATCCATCCTGTGGCCAGCTCAGGTCCAAATGAGGTTACCCCATGTGGGGACGTCTGGTTTCTATAGGATTCTGACTAAAAGAGGCGGGTCAGTTGCTGTCATTGGGTGTTTGCTCCATGATGTGGATGAGAAAAGAGATGATACTGTTCCTGACAGTGCCCCCTATTGTCCTGGACTGGTATTACATACAATAATAATGAATAAATAGTATACAAAATAAATAATGCACACTTACATAAGCTAGATTTATTATTAAAGAAAGTGTAGGCCTTAAATCTAGGATTGTTTTTGTTGTTTTTTTTTTTGAAAATCAGATGGTCAGATGGACAGGGTGGGCAAGAAAAAAATCTAGTTAGGTTGGACAAAAAAAAAATCCAGGTAAAGACCCTCAAGCCCCCAGTGGGCATCCCACCTAACATAAAAGATTCGTAAGTAATTATTAGTTCATGCCACTTGCAAAAATTGTCAGGTGAATTCTACACTTAAGGGGATGAGACAGAGGAGAGGAGTCAGGTGGAAATCTTTGTTTCTTGCTGCAGAAAGAATTGTCTGCAACTTAACATCAGCAAAACCAAAGAACTGCTTATTGACCACACCAAAGAGCCCCTATGTCCGGTCACTATTCAAGTTGTGAATGTAGAAGTGGGGCTCTCCTTCAAGTACTTGGGAGTCCACATCAGTGACAGGCTGGACTGGGTTCATAACACCAAAGACAAATCCAAAAAAGGGCAGAGCAGGCTACTTCTTCTTAAGGATACCGTGCTCCTTTAATGTGGAAAGTGACATCCTTCACATCATCTACAACTCTGTGATGGCCAGTGTGGTGTGCTGGGCTGTTAACATCACTTCAAGAGAGGTCCACCGAATCAATACACTAATTAAAAGGGAAGACTCAGTTATGGGAAGTACTCTGGAACCCTTAGAGGTAGTAGAGGAGGAAAGAATTAAAACAAAGCTGAAAGCCATTAGGAAGAACGCTGAACATCCTCTCTCTGACACACTAACACTGAGGACTCTCAGCCAAGGAAACATTCAGCAGAAGTGTATCAAGAAACACAATGGGGGCTCCTTTATACCAACATCAATATGCCAGTACTGTACAGCGCCTCACTGGGACTGGTACTGCCAAGTTAGAAGTTTGCTTCCTTTTTAAATCTTCTTTCTTTTTATTCATTCTGGTGTGTATTGGGATCAAAGTGTGTGTATATACTGTACTGTATAACGTATATTTACCTGTCTATTTCGGTATGTATGTATTTAAAGAACTCTTGTGAAAAAATTAATTTCTCCCTGGGGACGAATAAAGTTTCTATCTATCTATCTATCTATCTATCTATCTATCTATCTATCTATCTATCTATCTATCTATCTATCTATCTATCTATCTATCTATCTATCTATCTATCTATCTATCTATCTATCTATCTATCTATTGTAATATGCCACATGGGTGGACGGGCATCCCGGCCAGGAGAGGGCATGGTTCCTTGCCTGGACGGGAGACTCCTAATGAACAGATAAGCATCCCAGCCGAGTAGAAGGAAGGCAGCAGACCCGAAAGGAAGAACCGGAAAGGATGGGCAGACAGCCCATTGAAAGAAAAAAATATTGCTGGGTTTTTTTTACTCCCCAGCACACTAGATGGCAGTCTCCTTTGATATCGGTGCCCAGTGGAAAGCCAGCAGGGCAGCCCTGCTGCGGTTACTAGGTGCCGCAAGAGGGCGCTTCAGAGAGACAAGCTCCCTGCTGTGATGGACTTCTGTATGACCCGGAAGTAATTCCATGGAACAATGGCCCTTGCACCGGAAGTACTCCCGGGTCCTTAATAAAAGGGACCGCACTCCCTTACCCAGGTGAGATGGAGCTGGGAGGAAGAGAGGCAACACTCGCCTGGAGGAGGGCAGTGCAGTGGTAAGAGTTGGAAGCAGAGAGATTTTGTGTATATTGGAGAGAGAAACCTGTGTTTTGTGCTTTTGCAACTGAGAAAAGGATTTTTGGTGAATAAACGAACCTTTATTTGAACCCAACACTGTGTTTGTGTTGGGGTTTGGGCTCATTGATGCCCTGGTTTCTATCTATCTATCTATCTATCTATCTATCTATCTATCTATCTATCTATCTATCTATCTATCTATCTATCTATCTATCTATCTATCTATCTATCTATCTATCTATCTATCTATCTATCTATCTATCTATCTATCTATCTATCTATCTATGTATTATATAGTGCCTTTTGTGGTCAAAATTTAACATATTGTTAAAGAAAGAAACATCCTCTAACAGGACAATTCAGAAATCAGGCAGGAGAAAAGCTGTTCATTGGATCTTTTAATTACTCCTCAGAAAAATGCCTTAGAGGGAGCATTCATCAAAAGCAGTCTGTTATTTTTTATTTTTTTTATTTTATAAACTGTTGAATTTACATAAGGTGTCGACCAATGAAAACATTTTACTCTGATTAGTTCATTCGTTTACACTCAAATGATTTATATAAAATAAAAGATTGTTATATTATATTCTGGATTTTTCTTATACCTTTGAGTTGCGCAACCACCCTTGAAATGTCTGTACACATAACAACTCTCCATTCTCATTTATAGGACATCTGCTGATTTCTTAGTCATCCTTCAGTGCATTTTGTATATTACATCAACCTTTCTTCTGGTACATTCTTTATTTACTTGACCATCTCAGTATTTTTTCTAAACCAATTCTTAAATTTCAGTGTACATTTTGTTGTTCACTTGACCTTTATATCTGATTTCCTGGTGTGCCTGAACAGGATGCTGACATTTATTAAGCCTTTATGCTATTTTTTTAAGATGAATGCCATGTTACCCTAAAATTATTCACACTTTCATATCTATCTATCTATCTATCTATCTATCTATCTATCTATCTATCTATCTATCTATCTATCTATCTATCTATCTATCTATCTATCTATCTATCTATCTATCTATCTATCTATCTATCTAACCAATTGATGCCTTTCTTAGGTAGTCCAGTCAGGAGTGCATTACACTAATGTAGCCGACTAAAAACAAAAGCGTGAATTAATTTTCAGCATCTTGCAGTGTTATAAGATGTCTATATTTTTGCAGTGTTGATTAATGTGCAATTTAAAGTTCAGGTCAGAGTCCATGATTATAGCAACATTGTTTACATCTGTTTTGACCTTTAATGCTTATTATTTTGATTACTGACTTGTCATTCATTCTGAAAAGACACTATTATTCCTTCAGCTAACTATTTGGAGAAAGAGAGAATGAAAAAGGGACTGCAAAATATTTTAAAACGTTTTATTATCCTGGAACAAAATGATATGTACAATATCAAGAAGTTTCAAGTGTGACTGTAAAGCTAAGAAACACATAAAAACAAATAAAATAAACTATAAAATAAAAAAGTTTAAATTAACTCAATCTAGCACATAAATGGCAAACACAGTCTCCCATTTCTGCTCTGTCTATCCTAAAAATGTTGTCATGATTGGGAGGCAACTTTAGGGCTCTGCTGAAGGTATTTACCTGCTGGACCAGGGGTCGGCGCTGTTTGCTAAGGACTTCTCTCTTCCTCCCTCTACAGAACAGAAGACTGACAGTCATTCCACCTCTGACTTTACTTCTATTGTTTGCCCTCCTGGACCTGCGCCTTCCTGCCTGGATGCCATATGACTGGCAGTTCAGCCGTCTGTGAATCAGCTCTGTTTTGAACTCGGGTCAGTAAAGACATGTCCACAACTTTTTGCATGCTTTTTGTTTTCTACAGACCTTCAAGTATATGTGGTGTCACACACGTGCGCATGGGAGGCAGCTAAAGGGCTTGAGTAAGGGCAGTTCTGAGGCATACCGGGATGTGGCAGAGTGCACTGACTCTTTTTCTCCCTTTCCTGTAGACCATTCACGGGAGATTCCACCTGCTCTCTTGAAGTCACTTCCGGGACAGAGCTTATGGAAGGAGACCTTGCCGGCTCTGGCCCCTGTGATGTCACGTCCGGGCTCGAACCAATGGATGAAGACTGTCAGAGCCCGACCCCTATGATCTCACTTCCTGTCTTCCCCTTTAAAAGCCTGCACTTTTTCCCTATTCCCTCAGTTCTGTTTTGGACTCGGTTTTGTGCACAGCAGTGCTGTATTTATTTACGCAACTTTGCAGACAGGAAACTCAATTATACGGGCGGCTGCCCCAAACCTTTTCATGACTCTGTGTCAAGTTTCTGACAGTGGTCACCAGGGTGGTGTCCCATCCCTTTCACGTTGTTGTATCTCCTTTTACACCTAATTTGGGGTGTTTATAAGAAATGTCATTATTTACTGTAATTCATGAGTAGGAAGCACATCGTAAACAGCAATAGTTATATCAAATATTTAAAACGTTAATAATAATAATTATTTACATTTATATAAAACTTTTCTCACTACTCAAAGCTCTTCAGTGAGTGGGAAGCCACTCTCACCACCACTAATGTGTAGCATCCACCTGAATGATACGACGGCAGACATTGCCAGTTACGATCACCACACATTAGCTGTTAGGCTAATTAGAAAGCCAGTTAGAGACAGGGGATGATTAGGGGGCCAGAATGACTAGGCCGTGGTGGACAATTTAGCCTTAACATTGGGGTACACCCTTTACAAAGATTTCCCAGGGATCTTTTATGTCCACAGAGAGTCAGGGCATAGATTTTACATCTCATCTGAACGATGGTGCCATTTTCACAGCACAGTGCCCCCATCACTGCACTGGGGTCCACATTCACACCACAGGGTAAGCTAACCCCCCTGTTTCCTTTAGGGCAATTGCTCCCTAGTTGGAATAAGTTCTTTTAAATTACGGCGTTTTAAGTAACCAGAAACTATACAGATATAATGTAAAAGGCGATATCCCTCCCATCGTGATACGGCGGTAAAAATCACATAAGAGAAAATAATAACTTAGCTTTCTTTACTGACGATTTACGCGGCATTACAGACGAAAGGAAGTCATGACAACATTTTGTGTATAGTTTGTCATTTTCGTCACTGAGCTGAAAGCATTTTCCGGACGGATGACATAATCTTCCGTCCATAGGCTTCAAAATGTTTATCAGCAGTCCAAACCTTATATACTGATTCCTCCATGTGCAGGTCCCCACATCGGCAAATAGTCCATTTCCAAACAAGGAAAGAAGATTTTGTGCTGACAGAGGACAGATGTATACTATTCTGTCTTTAGGCTGACTATACATTCCTCCAGCTGACGTTCTGTACTTTGTCCTATGCTTGGCTCAGCAGTTCTAAATGCTGAGCCCCTTTGTACTAAATCTGGCTCAGCTATGCATGTACAAAGAAAAGCAAAACGGATTTTAAAATGTCTGCTCAGAGACAGTGACATTAAACTTAATATTATAACAAACCTATTATAACACCCCCACCCCCCACGCCCGGCCCCGCTGGCCTCACCAACATCTCTTCCATCAGAAATCCAGGCTTTTCCTAGATGGTCTCCCATGCAAGTACTGGCCAAGCCCAAATATACTTACCTTCAGGTGGATGACCTGTTCTGAAGTGTATGTGGTATGCCTGCTATTCAAATGAGTACTTCAATGTAAATAAAAAAAATCAAAATATTTTAGATTTTATCTAAATATATATAATAGACATCTGTGACTTTTTCCATCTGTTAGAGGTCCATAGAGGGCTAGATCCCTAAAAAGGGATCAAAAATCAAAAATAACATTATATTCATTATCGCCAACCTTGAGATAATTTAAAACAATACCCCATCTGCTTATGTTTGAAATTTGTCATTTTTAACCTATTTGGCTAGGACAAACACAGCTTCTTCTTCCTTGTGCTTTTCAGGCAATAAATGTGACTTGGTAACATATATGCAAGTAATTCCACAGTTCAAGTGTCTTTGTTTTAAATGTTTTAGTAAAAATTTAAAGCATAACAGTTCACCCAAAAATAAAGAGAAAAACTGAAACTGCAGAAGATGTGAAGCTAGACGCATGTCTTAAAAAATGCTGGGGTGCTGACTGGGTCTCCCTGTTTAATTTAAATCAGTCGGTCAAACAAAACAGAGTGCATGATAGTGCAGAAAATCAAAAAAAAAAAGAAGAAAAGGATGAATCCTTCCTAGTTGTCCTAATTATCTTAGTTCAGTGGGTCTGTCTCAGGAGGAGCGCTGAACTGCAGTCTACTCAATTTCAAATGAGGGAGAAAGAGAACGATATTGAGCAAGAGAGAGAGAGAGTGAGCACTAGCACTAGAAAGAGAGGGTGCTAGTGAGAGAGAGAGAGAGTGAACGCTAGATAGTATAGAAGTTGAATTTGAACCCTGGTTCGATGTGCGTCTAGCATGTGATATAAGTAGATGCACTGTTTAAAGGAAACCAGCTTCATGTACTTGCTGGATTTGTGCTGAGTCTCTTATTCTTCTGAGCTTAAGCTTAAAGGCTGAAGATGTTATTTTGATATTCCATATGCTGAAGGTTTGAATTATTAAGAAAAGGCATTCTAAGTGACCTTATAGCAAAAAAACTTGTTTTGCACTTGTTTTGTTATACTTGTACCTTTTGTGAAAGTGTTTATTTCATATTTGTATTTCAAGCTTCACACATTATACATTTCATGTCTTCAGTTTGTCAATTATTACTAAAACATGAAAAACGTTTCTGTGTTAACAACGTTTTTACAGAGATTGTTGTTGACACAGAACACACATGAAATGTATGTATTCCAAATGACGATGTACTTTTTTTACCCTATAAAGCTCAAGCACTTCACTTGAAGATAAACACTGAGCGATGAGAAACTTCTTTGTGAATTGAACTGCGGCGGTGGGTGGGGGGATGGGATAGCAGGCTGCTTGCTGTTATCGACAAATTTACAGGACAAAAGACGCTGACGGGCAGGTGCGAACGGAGTTAAGGTGGGCCGGATTTACGAGTTTTCTCGTAGGCTCTGGTAATTCTAGTGTTAAACTGATAAATGACACACTTTAATGCTAAATGTTCCATTTAAATGACTATATGTTGCACTTAACAGTTTTTCCCCATTGTTTGGATGCAATGTCCCCAACTGTAGTCAAATATTGCAAATGTAGTGATATAGTTCTATTAACTTCAGATTAACTCTATATGATTTCTGTTTCACTTCAGGGAATTCTCTTCACTTTCTATAGAACTAATAAATGGAAAACACAATTAGCAAAATATCTGACACAAATGAGGGCACAGAGTACAGATATGTCCTGAGAGTTATTTGTTTGCAGTCCTCTCGTGATCTTCTAAATCTTGAGAAATCTGGGGCAGCTGTGTGAGTTCTTTATGCTCTGTGAGAATGCAGAAGTACAAAACTGTTGATTTGCAGTTCATTACCAAGTCACACATAAAGGTGCACAACAGGTCAGTCACTTCAAATAAACACAATGGAAGCAGAAGACGTAGGAAATGGAGTTGTTAGATGCAGAGCTGGGGTTGTACAAATGCAAGGTGGAAATGCTGGAAGGGGTCTTGAAAGGCAAACTAGATATATAGAGGGTGGCAGAGGGAAACGAGAAATTTTGGAACTAGGTGTTGGTGACCCTGGGGCGTCAGCAGTTGTTTGGGACCAATGCAACCTCATTTTGAACCCCTTGCCATTTGTTATAATGAAGCAGTGGAGTGGTGTGCACAGAGCGTTCTTTGTGAAAGCTATTTATAAGAATGGTGAAAGTGTTACTGCTTGGAATTTCGGTGTCATTACCAGTTAGGATGTCACAATCATGTCCCATCTGCTCATGCGATACGTGCGTAATTTCGAAGAAATGGGGTTCAACCTTAAAAAAGAAGACCCCAGGTGGTGTTCGAGCAGCCTGCACACCAGAGAATATTGAAGCTGTTTGAGCTGCAATCACGAGGAGCCCTCACCGTTGGGGCAACAAAGCGTGCTAAGAATACTGATGTTCCACCCCTACAAACTAAAAGAGAACTAAAATGGAGGATTGAAGAGGAAATTGCCAGCATTCCTCTTGACATGTTACGTCGAGCAATGCAGAAGTTCCACAACATGCTGTTAGAGTACGGAGAAATGGACAACATCTTCATGATGTTTTCTTCAAAATATAAAATGAATATTGAATGAATATTGATTACCATCATTAATTGCATATCCTGTACAATACATCAAATGTATTTTGTAACATGTTTATTCGTGCATTGAACATCAATTGAAAATTTTCCGTATCCCTGCCCCACACTGTATTAAATGAAATAAGGGCACCAATTATTGATGATGTAATAACATTGGGCTGACATTGAATAAAGTAGTCATAAGAGTTCAAACCTCTTTTCAGCAGATCACCAGTTGGATCAATTATACGTGTTTTCAAGAGGAAGAATCGATAAGTACTATTGTTACCACAAGAAACAATACATCAAATGATACATATACAGTACATTCTGTTTGTATAACACTTAGCTACCATGAAAAACACCTGATTTTTGTACACAAAAGGGAGGAAGAAAGACCATGTGCTAATGGAGACGGGCAAAATTTACAGCTGAACTGTAGACAGTAATAGTAAATATGGTTCTGGACAAGAATGTTATCTGCTTGAAAGACATAAAAGAAAAAATCACTCAAGACAACAATGTCTCTCAGAATATCAGCACTGTAAGTAAGGCTACTATTGACCGGCTCTGGAAGAGGAATTTGGTGACAGTGAAGAAGATCTACAAGGTACCATTTGAAGTCATATGTGCAGGTAAGCCTAGGAGCCTATAGGAATAGACTCCAAGTATTTACTGTATTTTTTTAGTTGGTGCATTTCATTACTGGATAAACTCCACAATTCCCTTTAGTATTCAGATAACCATATTGCATTCATGCTTATTGTTTAGTATGCATTGTGACATGGTTTTACTGTACTGAAGTGCATGTCCTGTTAACCATCTTTTTCTTTTCAGAAGATGATGATGATGGAAGCCACTGCTTTCCTGTATGATTGTGTTTTTGTGAATGAATCAGGTTTTCAGGAAACATAGGCTAAATTTGATTGGACACAGAGCTACAAATAGAAGTCCCAGGACAATGTGGTTGAAATATCGCAATGTGTGTAGCAGTAGAACAAAATGGGATCATACACCATTATGCTGTGTTTGGGGCCTTTAATGCACCTCATCTGGTGATCCTAGAAAGGCTTGCAGATTCATGGTGGGAGATGCAATGAATGAGCAACAGCTGGAGAACGTTGTCATCATATGTGACAATGTGAAAATCCATCAGAGCATAGCATTTGAGGGGAGGCTCCAGTCCCATCCAAAGATATCAATGGTGTATCTCTAACCACACTCTTCATTCCTCAATGCCATCAAGGAGTTTTTTTCAGTATGTTGCTGGAAGGTTTATGACCGTAATTCATATGTTCAGGTTGCGTTCATTAAGGCCATGGATGTAGCCTGTGACAACATCACTGCAGAGGCCCACCAGGCTTTAACTTTACCAGGAATTACCAGAGTCTACGAAAAAACTCGTAGATCCGGCCCACCTTAAAATCGTTCTCACCTCTCTTTTGTCTTCTAAATATGCAGATTAAGACGAGCAGCAAGCAGCCGGCTATTCCATCCCCCACCGCCGCAGAACGTTCACTAAGTTTTCCCAGCTCATGCCTTGTTTCATTATCTGGGAGTGACTAAAGTGCTGGAGTTTTCAAGTGGAAATAATTGATCGTTATTTGGAACATACGCATTTCATGTGTGTTCTGTTTCTACAGTAATCTGTGTAAACACATTTTTAAAACAGAAACGTTTTTCATATTTTAGTAGTAAATGACAAAATGTAGGCATAAACTATATAATGTATGAAGCCTGAAGTCCAAAGAGCAAGTAAACACTTTCACAAAAGATTCAAGGAATAGACAACAGCTTCATTGGCATAGCGGTAAGATTTGCTGACTTGTAATCAAGAGTCCCCGGTTCGATCCCCACTCACTCCTATATTTGCCGTTTTCAGTAGTGAGTGGCTCCTTTTGTTAATATTATACAGTACACACATACATTGGGTTTGCATCTGTAACACACGGTGTGCATTTATAGGACTTGTGAAAGTTATCATTTTTTTTACTTTCATTCTCTCAAAATCACGATCACGATACATACTACCGCACCCCCACCCAGGGATCTGATGCTGTTATTTTTCATTTGAAACGGAATAACTGGAGATGTGAGTGGTGTTTTGAGACAATGGAACTGGACATTCTCTCATATGGAGGGATTAAAGCTGACACACAAACGCTGGCGAATCTGCCTTCTTCGTATCTCACCGTCACTTGATTTTTTTTTTATTCAGTTTTATTGAGTGTTCCTGCTCACGCTGAATTAGTGTGCACCTTATGGTGTATGATGTCAAAAAAAAAAAAAACACAGACGTAGGTATATATGATATTTGGAATTATTCGTTTTATGACCTGTATAGTACATTTCGGAAAACTTTGTGGCACGGATGCAACATTATTCATATTATTCATATTCATTCGCATAACATCTTGCGGTTTGTAATCAGTGACTGTGTGTTTTTTTTCCCCGATCTTGCCAGTCCCCACATGTTGCTGTATGCTGTTTCTTTTGTACTCCAGGACATGCAGAGGATAGAATAGTACAGAGCAGTAAGTACAGCGCTATATGCAGTCATCAGATTCAAATGTTAACTGTTCACACACACGCAAGGATCGTCTTTCCAACATTTACAACGTGTGTACCTGTTACAATGTACACGCTTCTCTCTATGCTGTGGTTCCTATTACACACCTGAAAGAAAGAGACAATATATGTGAAAACATCATCGCACTAATGCAATATTATTTGAAAACGAACAGCGTCAAATCGGGTATGGATTTATGCTGGCGCTATTACCGAAAGAAAAAAAAGATCAACATTTTTTTTTCTTTCAGTACATGTGCCTTCCCAGTTTATTTATATATCTAGTGACTTTTCTGCCTGTCTGTCTATCTATTACACAGTGCTCTGTCTGTCTGTGTGTTATGGATCTTAAAAATAACAGTTATAAGGACACTTGTTCATGTTAATTGCAGTCTCAATTGTTAAAAAATATTTTAAAAGGAGCATCCCACATGAAAATATAACAATCTCATTAACTGACAGTGCATACCAATTTATAAATTTTATGTCCGTTTGAGGTTAAAAAGATAAAAAAAAATGAACACTTTCTCCTCAACGGGGAATCAAACTCAGATCTCTGAGGGACAATAAGCCTGCTGCGCTCTGAGACAGCAAATCTTACTGCTACGCCGCAGAAGCTGTTGTATTGTTCTTGAACCTTTTGTGAAAGTGTATATTGGATGTTTGGACTTCATGCTGCTTCACACATTCTATAGTTTATGCCTACATTTTGTAACATTTATTACTAAAATATGAAAAAGTTTCTGTTTTAACAATGTGTTTACACAGATTACTGTAGAAAAGGAACACACATGAAATGCGTGTGTTCCAAATAACGATCAATTATTTCCACTCTAAAACTCCACTTCACTCCCAGATAATAAATCAAGGCATAAGCTGGAAGAAGTTCGTGCATGTTCTAAGTGGGTGGGGGGATGGAATAGCCGGCTGCTTACAGCTTGTTTTTATCGCACATTTAGGGGACAAAGGACGCTGGTGGAGAGGTGCGAATGGTTTTAAGGTGGGCCGGATCTACAAGTTTTTTCATAGACTCTGGTAATTCAAGTGTTAAGGCCATGGATACAGCCTGTGACAACATCACTGCAGACGCCCACCAGGCTTGGATTTGCCACACAAAGCTTTTTCAACCAAGGTGTCTTGCAAAGAATGATATTAGGTGCGATGTAGATGACAGTCTAGTCTAATGGAAATGACAGGCAGGGCCATCTCAGTCCTCTGATCATCCTGATTGCTCTTCTCCGGATAGTTTAATAACATGTTGTTTGATTGATTTAATAACTAAGATGTAGACATTAGCCTTCCTGTGGAGATCTGAGGAGTTTACATTCTTCATCAAACTTACAAATAAGATCAGTTCAGTCTGTTCTAAATTACTGCAGAAAGTTTCTTTTATCTTTTATGTGTGATTTCAATACTTCCCAAAGAGTTGATTACAAAAAAATGGTTCATTTGTGAAAGTACATATTTGACAGAGCCACTATTATCTCTAAATCAGTAGAATTTGTTATTCCGAATGACATAAAAAGGGGAGCGTGACTCTGCATTTCTGGACAGGTGGAAGGACACTCGTAGACATCAAAGAAGTGTTGGGGAGCCAGCCAGGTCATCCATTTTAATTTTTAAGCAAATAAAAACAAACAAAAAATGTTGAATGGCATTACAGGCAATTTAATGAAAACAAAAAGAATTCTTCATGATATTCTTTAAAAATATTTAATTCAGTAGATCAGGCATTTGTTGGGAGCTCTGTGCTGCTGCTAGTTCAGGCCTGAAATGAGACGCCTTTTTCTGGGTTGTCCACTCTTTTATAGTCGTCTGATCAGTAGGAGTGGAGTCAATTGCCTTTGCAGTAGGTGACCAAATTGATGACAGTTAGTGACTGCACCCTCTCTTGCCCTGGAGTGGTATATCTTACCACCAATAAACGTGGAAGATGATCCTCCTACGTGCATGAGTGAGAAGAGCAAAGATTCAACCAATGATAGTAATAATAATATTAATAATATTTTACATCTATATAGCGCTTTTTTCACTACTCAAACTGCTTTACACAGTGAGTGCGGAGTCATTTCTACCACGACTAATGAGCAGCATACATCAGGATGATGTAACGGTAACCATTTTTGCGTCAGTACGCTCACCACACATGAGCTGCGAGGTGAAGGGTTGAGAGAGATAGTCAGATAGAGAGAGGGGAACATTAGGGGCCAGAATGACCAGGCCGTGATGGGCAATTTAGCCTGCACATCGGGATACACCATACTGTTTATGAAGGGATCCTTAATGACCACAGAGATTCAGGACCTCAGTTTTAAGTCACATCCAAAGTGTAGTGCCGTTTTTACAGTACAGTGTTCCTGGTATTGGCACCCACATTCAGACCACAGGTAAGTGCACCCTGCTGGCCTTGCCAACACCTCTTCTAGTCCAAGTACTGGCCAGGCCTGAACGTGCTTAGCTTCAGGTGGATGACCTGTTTGAAAGTTCAGGTGAAGCAAATGATGTATTTATAATAAAATCTTATTAAGTGCCTTTGTTCAAAGAAAATTTAAATTCCTGGAATTTCACACTGAGAAATTAACTGAAAAGTAATTGGACTCTAAAGCCTACCTATAAAGTTCCAATATTTAGGAGCTGTAATTTTATAAACCTTTGTAACAGTAAAATTCATTGCTCTCGACTCATAGAAATGAATAATTTGCCCTATTTTGTAAAACAAATTAAGAAGATATTCTAAGGTGTCATATTAGAGCAACAGATTTTCAGATGAAATTAAGATGTTTACATCTCATGTCGGTCTCAGAAACTGAAAATCAAATGAAAAGACTCAAAGTAACTGGCTAATGAAGGAAGAAAGAGAACCAGAGGGCTCAGCAAGAGACACCCACAAAGCAGAAGACATATAATAATATAATAAAGGTGTTTTGGTAAGGTATAGTTTGTCTATGACATAACATTCAGCAATACAAGAACAGCAAAAATGAAGGTGATGTGAAAAACAAGCCGACTGTGGAGATGACTGCCCATCCTGGAGGGGATAAGTTACAGTGTTCAGTTTGAAAATCCTGTTTGTCTAGGACTTGGTCATAGTATGAGAAATAAAGAAGATATGAAAATACTGAGAGTTACTGTATGAAGTGACACTTGGATGACTTTCAACTTCTTTAAACTTATTCACACTGTTGATATCACTTTGAGCTTCACTGCATGATTTAATAGCCAGAGAAATGAAAATTTAAAAAAGCTCCAGCAGTTTACCAGACATGTAGCACATAAAGTTCTTAGGGCTGACATAGACGATCTGATAAGCATGTGTAAGAGGGCCATATTGAAAAAAATTGGAAATGATCTCAACTGATGACAGACACTCACTACACACAGAACTTAATTTCAATAAATTTTTTGGGATATTTTTTTTTTTTAATCCAACCCTGATCTCTACTTCTCCACAACTTTGTCTCTGACATGTTTGGAGTGAGCCTTGGTCTTCATGTTGCTTGTTCAGTGGTGCTGCAGAGTCAGCGGCCGTTCAGAACAAACAATATGCCAGGCTAATAGTGTGAAACATTTTAAAAAACTGCTAAAACCCCATTATTTTAATTTGGCCTCTATACAGTTTATCCTCATTTTAGTTGTATTCTTATATATGAGTATAGAATTATCATATTCTTCTGGGATCCACAATCTGTTCTAATCCCCACTATTCTCAGCTGTCTTTTCCAATTCTTCTGTGGTGGCGATCTGAGCCACCACCACCTGATCCAGGCACCATGCAGCCCCCTGAGATGACGGAACAAAGGTGGTTGTCTCAGCTGTCCACGAGACTAACATTTTTAAATCCTATTATGTAAAACATGTGTGACGGATAGGGGGTGAGCTCTCGCTCCTTTGAACCCTGAGATCAGATGCCAGACACCAGATAAAAGTCCAATAATTATTTATTTGAACTATAATGTGCACAAAGTACCACCACTCCACAATAATCCAATAAATCAATACAATAAATAGCAATACACAATAATCCACTCCCAGAAGCTTAGTCACCCTGCCTCCCAACTCAGCTCAATGCTGGGATTTCCCACAGTCATTTTATACTTGATTGACCCGGAAGTGTTTGTCCCTCAGTCCATGTGACCCTTAACACTTCCGGGTCAGGTGAAAACTCATTTTCTTCATTCCGGAAGTACGTCATTTCTTCTGTCCCTGTGACTAGGACGTACTTCCGGGTTACAGTGCACATAGCAATCCATGGGCCTCCCTGCAGTGTCCCCTTGCAGTCCCCATGGTATCCAGCAGGGCTGTGCATTAAAACTCCAATGTCCATGAGGCCCTGCTGGAATTCGGGGCACCTTCATGTTGAAGGGAGGGCTCAATCAGGCGGCCTGGGGGTATTGGCCGGGATTTGATTTAGGAACTCTTGTATTAGGTTGAATGCCCAGTGGGGGTTGGGTGGTCTTTTGGCCATGGAAACCATAGCAGATTTAGTTTGTTTTTTTTTCTGTCCTCTTGGCCATCTGACAATACTTTATTCTTTGTTACTTAGTATTGCCTAATCTTATTTTTGTTTCATAAAAACTTTTCTTTCTTCATCTTGTACAGCACCTTGAGCTACACCATTTATACAAAAATGGGCTATGGAAATAAATGTTGTTGTCAAGAAATCTCAGGAGTTATAAGTCATCAGTGATATCTCCCAGAGTGTTACTACCTAAGAGAGACCAATGCGGAAAAGAAATGGGCTGTGCACCAGTGCCTAATTAACTATTTTTTTTTTATACTGCTCTTCACTGAGTGCAGGCACAGGGCGCTTTGAACAATTCTCAGTTAGTATAGATTAAACTAATTAGTAAATATAGAACTAGTACACATATAAATACAGGTTTGTTAAAACACAAAAAGAACTGTGTAGAAACTGATTAAACATAAATCGATAAGTGATCAATGAACTACGGCCGGTTGGCAATGGTGGAGATTAAAATCATAAAAGAGAAAATCCAAAGCAAAGTCACAATCCTGGAGACGTTGACCAACTGCCTGCCTACCTGCTCCTGTTTATTTTTTATAGTGAAGTCTACTCTGGGCATCCAGTCAGATGAGGAAGTCTTTCCATCCAATGATTCCAATGCTCCTTTATCTGAGATGACTTTTCCATATCCAGGAGAGCAGCCTGGCAGTAGAACAGTGGGCACCAAGTGCCACATCCAGATACCAAGAAAAGAAACAGAATAAAAGATAGAGGGTTAGTAACAGTTTAAAAATATTGTGTTACTTATATTTCTGCACAAATGCCTAACAAACAGAAATGCAGCATGCACAGCTTATCAGCAGCTCTAGTCAGGGTGTGCTGGAGTCCTCAGCCAGAGACTGAAGGCACATCTCTTATATTAGCAGGAAGATCACTCCACAGTCTTTGGAGCCCTGTAATTAAAAGCTCGGCGTCCCACTGTTACTTTATTAATCATTAGACTCTTTAATAGGCCGGTATTATGAGATCTCAATTCACAATCTGGTTTGTAACTAATGATAAGTTCAGATAAGTAAGCAGGGCCTCTGTCATTTAAGGGTTTATATTGTACTATCTGTGCAACATCTGTAGGGTCAAGGTATGACCTCATGCTACCAGTAGTAACACTGACCGTAGCCAAATGCAAAATGAGTGAAAAAAGAGATGAGGAGGGAATAATGTCAGTGGCCTCCACCTGTTAAACCGTTCATTCCTGTTTTGGGGGTCGTCTCATTGTTGCCCCTCTAGTGTACCAAAGCAGCTGAAACTGATTAACAAGCCCCTCTGCTACTTAATTGACCAGATCAATAGCCCAGAAGTTTCATTGACTTGATGAGATACTCTGATTGAAAAGTGTTCCTTTAGTTTTTTGAGCAGTATAGATAGATAGATAGATAGATAGATAGATAGATAGATAGATAGATAGATAGATAGATAGATAGATAGATAGATAGATAGATAGATAGATAGATAGATAGATAGATAGATAGATAGATAGATAGATAGAACTTTATTTGTACCCAATTTGAATACATACAGATGATAAATAATTGTAATTGTAATAATTGTTGGGCTTGGGTGGGGGTTGGGAGTCCTTCGTAACTACTGTGGTCTGAGTCACCACCGTTCTCTTATTCAATGAGGTTGTTCCACGCAAGATCACCACAAACATTTAAAAAAATGTAACCACTACATTTTTCTTTCTTTGTTTATTTTTTTACTTCATACTTTCTTGCTTTCTTTCTTTCTTCCTTTCTTTATTTATTATATTCTTTTGTTATTTCTTTCTTTCTTTCTTTCTTTCTTTCTTTCTTTCTTTCTTTCTTTCTTTCTTTCGTAATAATGTTATTCATTGTGCCAAGACATGGGCTTAAGGTTAGGGAGGCTAAGGCTGAGGCTATGGATGTGTGTTGGTATCTGGAGGTTGCCAGTTCAAATCTGGTTACTGTCAGAAGAGATCCTACTCCATTGGGCCCTTGAGTAAGGTCTTTAACCTTAAATTTGCTCCAGGGGTGTTGTACAAAGGCTTATCCTGTTCTCTGATCTCCAAAGTTCATTCAAAAAGACAATTTCCCCTCAGGAATTAATAAAGTATATCAAATAAAAAAATCAAAACAAAATTTTGAGTTGTCTGCACCTTATGAAGGTTTTTGATTCCTTCAGATTATCAAAACTCCGTCTTTAAGAGCTCTGGGCTGTACTGGCTAAGACAGAACACTTCTAGCCACATGACCACTGCCTTCACAGTTTTTCTTCAGTTTGTGATCCCGGGGGATTCACCTAACTCTGTAGATCTGTAATTATAAAAATTGATGTAAATAGTCTAAGACATTGATCCTGAATAAAATTTCAAGGTAAATGCACAATAATAAAAATTAAAAGGTGCAACTTCACAAAACTCACTTCAGGTCTTTAATGACACAATGAACATGAGCAATATTGAAATAAAAGCTCTGAATGTTCTGTGAAATAGCCACAGTGTAAGCTGATGCAAATTCAAGAGCTGATTCTTTCTCTCACACCCTTGACATTCTTGCATCATGTTGCTATCTACAGAATAAAAAAAGGATCATCTTTAAAACCTCAGTGCACCGTGCTTAAGCATCATGTTCACCACCCTTGCTGTTCACCCCATGGTCACCCTGGCTCTGTTTGCTACAATTGCTGCTGAGTTAAAACTTTTTTTTTTTTTAATTTTTATTAATTTTATTGTAATCATTCCATACAAATAGATCAATTTATAACAAAAAAAAGAAAAATTGAAAACAAATCAAACCCCACCCTTGAGAAGGAGAGCTTAGCCAAAGGAGAATTGCTTAGGGCTTTTTAATAAGGCAACAATAAACAAAAAGAGGGTAGAAATATATATAGGTATATAAAGAATGGAGAAGGAAAATAAATGCGGTAATAGTTATTTCTCTTATTCTAAAATAATATTGATTAGATCCTGCCAGGTTTTGAAAAAGTTCTGTACATATCCTCTAACTGAGAATTTGATTTTTTCCAATTTCAAATAATTTAAAACATCGGTTTCCCACTGACTTATCAAAGGACAGTTAGGATTCTTCCAGTTTAACAAAATAAGTCTGCGTGCCAAAAGTGTAGTGAATGCAATCACCGTTTGCTTGTCCTTCTCCACTTCAAGAACACCGAACACAGCTCTTAATGGGTTAGGAGGGATTGTGACCCCAAGGCTGTCTGAAAGGCACTTAAAAATTTTGATCCAAAATGATGTTAGTTTGGTGCAGACCCAAAACATGTGACCCAGTGAGGCAGGAGCTTGGTTGCAGCGTTTGCAGGTTGGATCTTGCCCTGGAAACATTTTGGACAGTTTTAAGCGAGACAGATGCGCTCGATATATAATTTTTAGTTGAATAATTCTATGCTTTGCGTATATGGAGCTCGAGTGAATTCTCTGCTTTGCTACCTTCCATTCCTTTTCTGATATATTGACTCTAATAAGATTTTATATAATGCGGAAATGGTGTTTAATTCCTTGAAATTGAGCAGTATTTTTTCCAGCATGGTGGAGGGTACGAGGTGAGGAAAATCAGGCAGTTTCTGTTTAACAAAATTTCTAATTTGAAGATAGTGAAAGAAATGTGTAGCTGGGTGGTTGAATGTGGAACGTAATTGTTTAAAAGATGCAAATATGTTGTCTATATAAAGATCTCTGAGCAATTTAATCCCAAAACTTTTCCAGGTATTAAAAACTAGATATGTTTGTGAGGGTTGAAAGAGGTGGTTCTCTTGCAGAGGTGCCGCGGATAAAAGATTTTCCATCTTAAAAGTTGGTTCCATATTCTGAGTGAGTAAAGTTATTAATATACTTGGATTATTAGTATATTTGCGATAACTTGCATTTATTGGAGCGCAGAGCAGGGAGTATAAAGAAGTACTACAGGATTTTACTTCTATTGCGAGCCAAGCCTGTATATGTTCATTTTTTTGTGTCCAGGTTTTTATGGCTTGTATGTTTGTTGCCCAGTAATAAAACTGAAAATTAGGTAGAGCCATGCCACCTTCTGCCTGAGGTCTTTGTAGGGTCGCTCTTCGAATACGTGGGTGTTTTGAGTTCCAAATGAATGAGGTTATTGTTGAGTCAAATTGCTTAAAAAATGATTTATATATTGGAATGTTTTGAAATAAAAAAAGTTTAGGAAGGATATTCATCTTAACAATGCTAATTCTTCGGGCTAGAGTGAGATGAAGGGTTGACCATCTATGCAAGTCTTGCTTAATTTTTTCCATACAGACTGCAAAATTTTGTTGATAAAGAGTTTTATGTTTACTTGTGTTATTTACCCCTAGGTATTTAAACTGATCTGCTATGGTAAAAGGTAGGGTGTCCAATCTGATATTATTGTTGCTTGTGAATTCACTGGAAAAAGTATACTTTTATTCAGATTAATTTTGAGACCGGATATCTTCTGAAATTCTGTTAGTGCTGTTAGAACTGCAGGCACAGTGTTTTCTGGGTCTTGATATATATAAGACCATATCATCTGCATATAGAGAAATTTTCTGTTCCAGTCCTTCTCTGACAATCCCCTTTTATCTGATAAGAATTTCAACAGTGAACTGCCAGTGGATAAATGGCGATTGCAAACAACAGTGGTGACAAGTGACATCCTTGTCTGGTACCACGTTCTAGCTTAAAGTAGGCTGAGGAAATGTTGTTAATACAAACTGAAGCTTCTGGATTGGTATACAGTAGTTTGATCCATGCACAAATATTCGGGCCAAACCCAAATTTCTCCAATGCAGTGAAAAGGTAGTTCCATTCAATCATATCAAATGCTTTTTCTGCATCTAGTGATAATAATATCTCTGGGGTGTTTGATTTTGCTGGTGAGTATATAACATTAAACAAGCGTCGGAGATTGGAAGATAGGTGTCGGCCTTTAATAAATCCAGTTTGATCCTGTGATATTACCAAGGGCAGCCACTTTCTCCATCCTTCTAGCTAGAATTTTTGAGAGTATCTTAACATCATTATTCAGGAGTGAAATTGGTCTGTATGATGCACATTGTAACAAGTCCTTATTTTATTTAGGAAAGACAGTAATTAATGCTTGACAAAATGTTTGAGGTAGTATTTGGTTTTCTCTAGCTTCTGAAAATGTTGCCAATAAGAGGGGACCTAGCTGAGTGGAGAATTTCTTATAAAATTCTACGGGGTAACCATCAGGGCCTGCAAAAACATTAACCAAAAGTCCTCATTCTTATTAATTTCTATGAAGCTAATTTCCAATTGTGGAGTTTCTTGGGCTATTTTTGCCCTGATAGTTTTCTAATGATGGGTATCCAGAGTGACAAATGAGGTTCTTTATCTTTTTTTGAAGTTCAATTTGAAATTAAAAAAAAAACTGTCCGATGGTATTATCAGTCCACCTAACATGAACGAGACCAGCTGACTTCTTAGGTTCTCTTTTAAGTGGGGGATATGAAGGAATATACAATAAAATATAATCTATTTTTGTAAAGCCCAAAATCACACAAGAAGTGCCACAGTGGGCTTTAACAGGCCCTTCTTCTTGACAGCCCCCCAGTCTTGACTCTCTAAGAAGACAAGGAAAACTCCCCTTGTAGGGAAAAAAATTGGAAGAAACCTTGGAAAAGGCACTTCAAAGAGAGACCCCTGTCTAGGTAGGCAGTGGGTGTCAAAAAGAAAAACACAAGTAATCCTCAATACATTATAACAGTAAAATAAAAATATTACAAGTACAGAGCAGAATTTAACAGTAGATGATATCACATAATATGATCTGAATATGAAGGGTCTTTCACCTCAGCATCCTCAAGTGTCCTCAAGGGACCTCAGCTAGAAGAGGAACAGACAATCCGGCCTGTCAACAATACGAGTAACAATTAGACAAAGGCATTCAGTTGTAAGCTTTTACTTGTCAGTCAGATTTATTTTAATTAAAAGTAATAACAGCAACTACAGTGCTATCCATAATGTCTGGGGCAAAGACAACATTTTTATTTGATTTCCCCCTCAACTCCACAATTTAAAATTACAAATCAGACAATTCACATGTGATTGAAGGGCATGTTGCAGACTTTCGTTTAAAGGGATTTGCAAACATTTCAGTCACAGCATGTAGAAATGACAACACTACTATACTCCTAATATTTTAAAGTATATTGAGAAGTAAACTTTTACATTTTGGAAAATATATTGCAATATGCAAAAATTACTGTAATTTACATATTTTACATTACATTTATGTGAAGTATACTGTAACATATTTTAAAACTAGCTGTCACCTGCGGCTTCACCTGCATAGTAGTGAAACAGGACAAACTTTAAAAATCAATAAAAAAATTTTTTAAAATGTAATAATTTGTATTGAGAACTATTTATATTGATAGCTTTGGTATCTGAGGGCTTCGTGATATTCAATATTTTTAGTTTTGCTATCGGGGCGATAATGTAGCTGTGATCTTTTTGTCAAAAATGTATAAAGTTGGCAAGGTATCTCTAGCAAAGAGGAAGGCAGGTACACTCCAATGTCAAACGTTGCCACTGTATCTGATTGTGTTCAGCTCTGATGGGAGAGCGTCCCCCGTGTGCAGAGAAGAGCATGTGGCCGTGATATCTCTGCCAGTGAGCAGGTGCCCTCTAAAACACACGTAGCTGTGATCCCTCTCTCAAAAACGTCAAACGTTACTCTTAACAATCTCTAGATGATAATGTCTGCTGAACAAACAGGTATCACTAGCTAAGCAGAGGCAAGGTGCGCTCCAACACATGGCGAGAGGTAGAGCAATTCGAATTTTAGGCTGGCGTGTGAGTGAGGACGGCCCCTCCCTGCTCCCTACTCCTGAGGTCCCGCCTCCTCCTCCCTTTGGCCTGCAGCCTTTCTCGGACTCGCGTAAATAAATCGGTGCCACAACTGAATTATGATACTTAGCGCAATGAGAGAAGTCACAAAATCAATTGGAATGTTCAAGCAAATTATAGAAAAACACCCGCTCTAAATCCATTAAGTAGTTCTCTTGTGAAAAGCGGACAGACATACAGACAGACTTTTTATATGAATTTTATATAGAGAGATATAATTTTAAATGTAGTTCATTTTTGTAAGGGAATTATGGAAAGCTTGGGTTGCTGTCGAATGAGGTGCTGGTGAGGCCAGCAGGGGGCGGTTATCCTGCGGTCTGTGTGTGATAAAAATGCCCCAAGGCAGTGACAGGGACACTGTGCTGAAAAATATTGCTGTTCTTGTTCTTATGGTCATAAAAGACCCCTGGTCATTCTTCAAAAAGAGTAGGGAATACCCAAATGTCCTGTCTAATCTGCCAACCATGACCTTATCCATTTCAGCCCCCTAATCATCCGCTGTCAGTACATGGCTGACTGTCTCCCACCACTTCAAAACCTAATAGCTAGTATGTGGTCAGCATGCTGGAGCACAAATGGCTGCCAATGTATCATCCAGGTGGATGCTGCCCAACGATGGTGGTTGAAGTGACTCCCCACTCTCTATGTACAGCACTTTGAGCATTGTGACCAAGGAACAGACTGAGGGCAACACAATGGAAAGCTGGGATATCAACCGGCCTACTCCTTTTAATAAACTCATAAAAATCGCAAAAAAAATGGTGCCCAGGGCACAAATAAGGTAGGATTGTTGCTGCAAATTTCTAGTCAGAAAGTGTCAATGGGAGGTTTCACCACGGTGAGGCTTCAGTTTCAAGTAACACCCTCTTCTTGAGGGATGCTTGCTTTTATGGTGTTTGGACACATTATTCCAGTGTCAGCAATTTAAATTTCTTTTTCACACCCCTTCACTTCAGTGACTGCCAGCAGCGATTCTCAAAGCTATGACACTGAGGAGGTCAAGATTGAATTGCAAGAAAAAAAAGTTTAAGAAACCCTGCTGTAAAGTAATTCATTAAACATCACCCCGTGTCTGAGTCGGGCCTGTGTGTATTTACATAGAGTTCCGAGCCCGATTCCCTCTCAGGGTTAACAATAAGGAGTTCAGTCATTGATTGAGGAGTTTCTGCACCTTTTCTGGTGTCTATCTGGAAGCAGACATGAATGGTCGGGAAAGAGCGCAGGACATCCCATGTGTCTCCATATCTACAGGTATATCTCCATACCTTATATCATATCAAGTCATATCATAGATCCATCCATCCATTTTCCAACCCGCTGAATCCTAAGTACAGGGTCACGGGGGTCTGCTGGAGCCAATCCCAGCCAACACAGGGCACAAGGCAGGAACCAATCCTGGGCAGGGTGCCAACCCACCGCAGGACACACACAAACACACCCACACACCAAGCACACACTAGGGCCAATTTAGAATCGCCAATCCACCTAACCGGCATGTCTTTGGACTGTGGGAGGAAACCGGAGCGCCCGGAGGAACCCCACACAGACACGGGGAGAACATGCAAACTCCACGCAGGGAGGACCCGGAAGCGAACCCGGGTCCTCAGGTCTCCCAACTGCGAGGCAGCAGCGCTACCCACTGCGCCACTGTGCCGCCCCCCATATCATAGATATCTCTGTATAATATATCATATTTCTCCATACCATTGACTACTCTGTAGGCAAACATAAAGGATCTGAACTTAATTTGTGCCGCCACAGCAAGCCAATATAGTAAAATTAAAATAAGTAGTGAGGTGTGCCTGCTACCAGATAAGCTCTTTCATTTTGAATCATCTGCAGCTGCTTGGTGACACATGCTGGTAGTCCTGCCAGCAGAGAGCTGCAGTAGTCCAGATATGAAAAAGCCAAAGTCTGGACCCGGACTTGTGCTTAATACTTTGTTAGATATGCTCTGATCTTGCAGATATTGAATAGAGTGAATCTGCAAGACCAGAGAGACCATAGTAACATGGTACCTGAAGGACAGCTGGCCATTTATCACAATCCCAAATTTTTACACAGACTTGGCGGTTGTTAGCAGTAGTGAACCAAATTGAACAGAGGTTTGGTGCTAAATAGTAACATGCTACCTGAGAGACAGTTGGTCATCAATCACCACCTCAGGGTTGCATACTGACTAAGCATGTGTTAGCAAGGCTGAGCCAAGCTGAACAGAGATGGGGTGCTGAATAGATGGGCGAGCTGAGATAACAAGAAGGTCTGTCTTTGCCAGGTTGAACTGCAGATGGCGTTTCTTCATCCAGGTTGCAATATCAGTGAGACATGAAAAGATTCTAGCCAATGCCGTATGATCCTGTGCAGGGAAGAAGAGGTACAGGTGTGTATCATCAGAATACCACTGATAATAAAAACCATGGGATTTCATGACAGCGTCTAGTGAATCCAAATCCATTTTAACAGTCAACATGAGTTGGCTCGCATCCCGGCTGGGATGAATGGTTCCTTACGTGGCCGAGAGACCTTTTTAATGGAAGGATGTGGGTGGATGGGCATCCCGATTGGGTTGGTTAGTGGTACCTTTCCCATTCAGGAGGCTTGTGTAATGAATGGACAGGGGGAGACTGCACCCCAGGTCCATGTGCTTTCCCAGTACACTGGGACATTGTCATGGAAAAATCTTTTCCCTTTCGTCAAAGAAAGCAGTTATGGAGTCCAGATAAGAATGGAACACATTTCTTTGTTTGCATCGAGTTATGCAGAAATGTTTCAGTCCATTAAGTGAGCAAACAATTAAGCAATTTACTTTTTTTATACAAATATACTTTATAATTAAATCACTTTGTTTAACACGTCACGTCATCTGACTCTGAATATGCAGAACTTTATCACCTCCTCCTATCAATGAATGTTAATTCATAGGAGGGGTACATGGGCTTTCCCATCAGTTTATTCTCACTTTCTAAAGTGGTGGTTGTTACTCATTTATCACTTTCTAACCTTGGATAATTACATTTGTGGCCTCTCCAAAATATGTCAGAGACTTTACATGCTTAAGCTTTAAGTTACATTTCATTAACCCTTGAGTTACATTCAGTCATTTTCCTTATGTTTAATAATTCATTCTGTTATAGCTTCTTATATACTGTATACTGTATATGTACTTGGTAAATGTTTTGTCTTGGTAGAGTAATATATATTGCTCTACTTTCCCCTATTGTATTATTAATATGTAGCCTTAGAATGCCTAATCTCACAGACCTACCACTGTTTATAAGGTCTTATTGTATATAACTTATCCCCACCTTCCCTTCTCTATCTATAACCTCAGGCAATTAGATGTAGTAAAAAAACAAGCAGAAGTTATGTTACACATACAATAATGTATTACTGATAGTATTCATAAATAATAACAAAATGCAAAGTACATTTGAATATTGGCAACCATAAAACCTGATTAAATGGTGATATGTAGTTCAGGCGGCACACAGACTTGTAGTTACTTAAATGTCTCTAGTTAAGGCATCATCGGTGCTCTGCTTTCAGCCACATGTCTGTTCAAAATGGCTGCTAAACTGTGCTCTTCATTGTGGTGTCTTCATCATCACAGATTAGCAAGAGAGAGATTGTGAGATTAAACACGTAAATTTATAGATGTTCTGTCCAACCCCTACAGCCAATAGGACATCATGGTACTTAAAGGCATCTGAGACAAGCCAATTCCAACAGCCATACCTCAGACCAATGGGGGAATAGAACATCTTAACACCTGCCCCCAAACCATATGTTAAGGTAAGCTAGGTTTCTTGCGGGGGATGAAAGACTTTAGCAAAGAAACACTCCCCAAACTGGTTTAAGGCACATCCTCTCCCAAAATTCAAAGAGGCTCAGTTATAAAGGGGGTGGC